>NC_133335.1:3950505-4093005 GCF_042186555.1 Aquarana catesbeiana
AGAGAGAGAGAGGAGAGAGGGAGAGAGGGAGAGAGAGAGAGAGAAGAGAGGGAGAGAGAGAACAAATAAGCGTTGTGCTGGAGGAGGCTGGAGCTCTAGAAGAGTAAATAGTGGTTCCAACTGATCATCTAATTGATTATTTCACTGATTCTGGGCATCCCATAATTTCCCTTCCCCTATCCAAGTTCAACATCCCTCAATAAAATGCAAAACGAACAAGCGGACTGTTCATTGTCTCTCTAAGGAGAATGGGAAGTGAATGCCGGGCTGGCAGAGGTGACAGGTGGGACCACAATATTCAGCAGCTTTTGTACCGGGGGGGGGACAACCGGTACAAAAGCAAAAAGCAAAATCAAAAATGGAAAGCAATAGAAAAGAAAAAGAAATGTTAAAAAAATACATTAAAAAGTGAAACAAACACCAAGAACCACGAAGGCTGGGCTCACATCCAGGCACGTTGGGAACGCCTGCAAAATCACACACTTTCCCCAACATGCACAGAATTGCGTTGTTCTTTAGCAGACGCATGGGGTGCCAAATTCTTAATGCATGGGATGAGTCATTAACAACCGTGCGCCTTTTTCGCCCATGCGCAAAACCACAAGGTGATAGAAAAATTGGTAATGGTGAAGCCCTTAAAAATACATAAACACAGTAATTTAATGGGGCACCATCCCTACACAAATCAACCAAAAAATCTCCCACCCACAACTCCAGAATGGTAGGGGGGGGGGGGATACAACAGGACTTTAAGGCTCCATTCCCCACTACTGCGACCTTGCCAGGCGACTTCCTGGTGATTTGACAGCGACTTGATGCGACCTGAGTAATACTTTGATGCGACTTTGAAGCAAAGGAGGGGCTACACCGCAGGGAGTGCCTGGGTAATCTTCCTGTAATGTCGGATCCAAATTGCATCAATATAGACGAGGATCCGACTTGGAGGCGACGTCCATTGAAGTCTACGGGCACAAGTCGGATAGAAGTCGCCCTTGAAGTAGTACAGGAACCTTCTCTAAAGTTGGAGAAACTTCAGTAGTGCTAATTAAGGGCGCTCTCATTGACTAACATGGGACTTCACATGTCATTCGATTTGGGGTCGGATCCCAAGTCATGGCAGTGTAAAGCGAACACTAGTCTCCTTTCACACTTAGGATTTACTTCTGAGACTCAAAGTCGCAGGACATGTGAAATTCCACGTATATCTCTAGGAGAGCTGTTCCAATTGACACTACTGAAGCCAGAAAAGGCTCTGATCCGACTCTGACGCAACTTCAATGCCAGAGAGTGTAAAAAACGTCTTATCAAAGTAAATTTCAAGGTCACATCAAAGTCAGACTCCAAAGTTGTACTGAAAATCGTGCAACCTTGGAGTCGGCTGGTGTGAAGGGACCTTAAGGCCCCCCTTCACACCTCAGCGTTTTGGAGCTTGAAGCTCCAAAACGCTGGAGGAGAAAAAAAAAAGGCAATTATTCTCTATAGAGATGGTTCACATCTCCACTCCAAGCCACCTAAAAAAAAAAAAAAGCTCAAAAAATTTCTGGAGCTTTTTTTTTGTAGCTCAAAATCCGGCAGATTAGAACATTTTTGGGACATTTTCAGCCCCATAAAAATGATTAGAAACGCGCCATCGCATTTTTTTGTGCGCAGTCGCGCGTATGCGCACGATTTTCTGCTCAGAATAAAAATTGTAAAACATAAAATAGCAAAAATATATGAATAAATAAATGTAAAACTAAATTCACAAATAGCTAAAAATCATCATAAATAAATAAAATAAATAATATGTAATAATACATAAATACATGATAATTAACCCCTAACCATAAAAAATATTAAATAATTATAAATAATAATAATAATAATAAACATCCAAACCCAAACAAAAAGACCCTAAATTATTAAAAAAGATAATAGTTATTTATTATCATTTTATTTTTTTAAGGGTTGATAATTTATTTACTATTATTTAGTATTTATTTATTTATTGAATTTATTTATTTACTATTACTTAGTATTTATTTATTGAATTTATCACCCATTTACTATTACTTAGTATTCATTTGTTGAATGTATTTATTATTTATTTACTATTACTTAGTATTCATTTATTCAATGTATGTAGTAGTAGTAGTAGTAATAATAATAGTAACACCTTAACCCTAACAAAAACAAAAAAACAAAAAAAAGAATAAATAACCCTATGTCAGGAAGCTAATTCAGCTAATACTAATTTGCATTAGCTGCATGAGTATTAGGGAATGAGTAAATTAATAAATAAATGTAAAATAAATAAGAAATGAATAAAAACAATCATAAATAAATAATAAATAAATTCAATAAATGAATACTAAGTAATAGTAAAAAAATAATTAACCCCTGATCCTAATCCTAACCCCAACTCCTGATCCTAACCCCAACTCCTGATCCTAACCTAACCTTAACTCTAACCCCTTACCCTAAGGAAAAAAAATTCATAATAAATGAATAATAATAATTAAAAAAGAAATAAAAGCTAAAAAAAGCTGAAAAACCTGGCAACAAATGATGCAACAGATGATAGTTTTCTCTATTGGCTAATAAAAAAACACCAAAGCTCAAAACCGCGTGCAAGTCATGCATAAAAACGTGCCAAAAATTGCACATAAAATGCACAAAAAACGCTGGAAAAACACTGTAAAAAAACGCTCAAAGACGCTACTCTCAGGTGTAAATGCAGCCTATGTGCGTCACCAAAGAGAGTGCAAACAATATATGTAAAACACAACATTTTTTATTTACAAAAAGGAGCAGCCCCAGCCCCCCCCAATACTTACCTGAGCCCCATGTCAATCCAGTGATGTGCACGAGGCCTTCCCACATCTTTTCCCTCCTCATCATGTCATTGGCTCCCGCTATTGTCAATCACAGCCAGTAAGCCAATGAGGAGAAAGGGGGGGGCGTGGCAGCTTGCTATAGAGGCCACTCGGCAGGAGGGAGGGGCCAGGAGCGCTGGCAGTGGACCTGAGAAGAGGAGGATCGGGGCTGCTTTGTGAAAAATCATTACACAGAGCCGGTAAGTATAACATGTTTGTTATTTAAAAATAAAAACGGAACCTTTAATATCACCTCAAAAACACATAACATTATAAAATAAGTGCCACATACATATTTCCACAGATATATTTATTGACGGAGCGTAAAAAAGGATCTAAACGTTTTGCGAACAAGTCACTTCCTCAGGAAATGAATCAACGTGTTTCATGAACAAGTCATTTTCCCAGGAGACAGATCGACGTGTTTCGTGAACAAGTCGCTTCCTCAGGAAACAGATTCACGTTTCGTGAACAAGTCGCTTCCTTAGGAAATGGATCGCCGTTTTTCGTGATCAATTTGCTTCCTCAGGAAACGGATCGATGTGTTTTGTAAACAAGTCGCTTCCTCAGGAAACAGATTGACGTGTTTCATGACCAAGTCGCTTCCCCAGGAAACTGATTGATGTGTTTCGTGAACAAGTCACTTCCTCAGGAAATGGATTGACTTGTTTTGTGAACAAGTCTCTTTCTCAGGAGATAGATCAACGTGTTTCCTCAGGAAACGGATCGATGTGTTTTGTAAACAAGTCGCTTCCTCAGGAAACAGATTGACGTGTTTCATGACCAAGTCGCTTCCTCAGGAAACAGATTGACGTGTTTCGTAAACAATTCGCTTCCTCAGGAAATGAATCAACATGTTTCGTAAGCAAGTCACTTCCTCAGGATCCGCACTACTTTATACTACATTCAACTGTTATAAAGATAATTACATATATCAAAGCCATACCATATATACCATAAGTTTTATATATATATATATATATATATATATATATATATACACACGATAAGGTTCTGCAGCATCGTGTGGTGTGAATTTATACAAAGATCGGGGACTTCTTTCCCTACATTTCTCACAGGAAGGGCAACCCATTGAAAATATTGGGCTCCCCTACACTAAATGAAGATGGACACATTGTGGGAGAGTTCTTCATCACCTGACAAGAGGCTGACAGCGATTGGTGATCGCCCACCGCTAACCAACTGGGGATGTGGCTTTATAAATCAGAGGGGGGGGAGATGGGATATGGAGGGATTAATGGAAGCCTGCTGACTGTATAAAGCTACAGCAACCTTTAAATACTTAAAGGTAAGAGAGCCCAGCGGTGATGGGAATGACCTGGGCGGTATAGGCCGATGCGGTGTGCAGACGGACGGACACAACGCACGCTCACATGTGGGTGAAGACGATGTGCGGCAGAATGTTATGTAAAAGGCTCTAATTAGGGAAAGGCCTCAGAGAGGCTTGTGGGAAGCAGAAGCAGAAAGGTCATCGCTGTCAGGACTGGTTATAATCGGCGCTGAGGAGACAGAGGACGGCAAATACAAACTGAGCCCAGAAATCCTCCTTCTACGCCACAGACACAACCATTATCTGCAGGATATATATAAAAATGCATATGTATGTGTGTGCATCTACATCTATATACTGTATATACACATCTCCTGACATTTCATCATCACATCCACACACAGCAAGCTACTGGCTAGAGGGGGCTCTACTATCTCCATACCTTCTACATGACTGGCTCAGTGATAATACTAATAGTGTGTGACTGTGGGGGAGGGGACATTAGAGTGTAAGCCTCTGTGGTACAGAGACTGATGTGACGGGCTCAGTGAACTGTACAGCACTGCAGTGTATGTCAGAGCTATATAAATGTATAATACGGTAGTAATAGTGTGTGACTGTGGGGGAGGGGACATTAGAGTGTAAGCCTCTGTGGTACAGAGACTGATGTGATTGGCTCAGTGATTTCTGTACAGCACTGCCGTATGTGTCAGAGCTATATAAATGTATAATGATAATAGTGTGCGACTGTGGGGGAGGGGACATTAGAGTGTAAGCCTCTGTGGTACAGAGACTGATGTGATTGGCTCAGTGATTTCTGTACAGCACTGTGGTATATGTCAGAGCTATATAAATGTATAATGATAATAGTGTGCGACTGTGGGGGAGGGGACATTAGAGTGTAAGCCTCTGTGCTACAGAGACTGATGTGATTGGCTCAGTGATTTCTGTACAGCACTGTGGTATATGTCAGAGCTATATAAATGTATAATGATAATAGTGTGCGACTGTGGGGGAGGGGACATTAGAGTGTAAGCTCCTCTGTGGTACAGAGACTGATGTGACGGGCTCAGTGAACTGTACAGCACTGCGGTATATGTCAGAGCTATATAAATGTATAATAATAAGTGTGTGTGACTGTGGGGGAGGGGACATTAGAGTGTACATTTTTTGTTTATTAAAAATCCTACAAACACACAACATAATAAAACATATTTACATATATACAGAATAAATACAATTATATATAAACATAAATAGCTTACTTTGGCGTAAAAAAAAACAAAAAACAAACAGGCTTTTTTTTGCCAGAAAAAACTCCAAACAAAACTAAATATACAAACCAAATATATAGTGGGGACGGAAAGTATTCAGACCCCCTTAAATTTTTCACTCTTTGTTATATTGCAGCCATTTGCTAAAATCATTTAAGTTCATTTTTTTCCTCATTAATGTACACACAGCACCTCATATTGTACACACAGAACCTCATATTGTACACACAGCACCCCATATTGTACACACAGCCCCCCATATTGTACACACAGCACCTCATATTGTACACACAACACCCCATATTGTACACACAGCACCCCATATTGTACACACAGCACCCCATATTGTACACACAACACCCCATATTGTACGCACAGCACCCCATATTGTACGCACAGCACCCCATATTGTACACACAGCACCCCATATTGTACACACAGCCCCCCCATATTGTACACACAGCACCCCATATTGTACACACAACACCCCATATTGTACACACATCACCCCATATTGTACACACAGCACCCCATATTGTACACAGAGCACCCCATATTGTACACACAGCCCCCCATATTGTACACACAGCACCCCCATATTGTACACACAGCCCCCCATATTGTACACACAGCCCCCCATATTGTACACACAGCACCCCATATTGTACACACATCACCCCATATTGTACACACAGCACCCCATATTGTACACACAGCCCCCCATATTGTACACACAGCACCCCATATTGTACACACATCACCCCATATTGTACACACAACACCCCATATTGTACACACAGCCCCCCATATTGTACACACAGCACCCCATATTGTACACACAGCCCCCCATATTGTACACACAGCACCTCATATTGTACACACAACACCCCATATTGTACACACAGCACCCCATATTGTACACACAGCACCCCATATTGTACACACAGCACCCCATATTGTACACACAGCCCCCCATATTGTACACACAGCCCCCCATATTGTACACACAGCACCCCATATTGTACACACAGCACCCCATATTGTACACACATCACCCCATATTGTACACACAGCACCCCCATATTGTACACACAGCACCCCATATTGTACACACAGCACCCCATATTGTACACACAGCCCCCCATATTGTACACACATCACCCCATATTGTACACACATCACCCCATATTGTACACACAGCCCCCCATATTGTACACACAGCACCCCATATTGTACACACAGCGCCTCATATTGTACACACAGCCCCCCATATTGTACACACATCACCCCATATTGTACACACAGCACTCCATATTGTACACACAGCCCCCCATATTGTACACACAGCACCCCATATTGTACACACAGCACCCCATATTGTACACACATCACCCCATATTGTACACACATCACCCCATATTGTACACACAGCTCCCCATATTGTACACACAGCACCCCATATTGACACAAAAACACAGAATTGTTGACATTTTTGCAAATTTATTAAAAAGAAAAACTGAAATATCACATGGTCCTAAGTATTCAGACCCTTTGCTCAGTATTTAGTAGAAGCCACTTTTGATGAGTCTTTCTGGAAAAGATGCAGCAAGTTTTTCACACCTGGATTTGGGGATCCTTTGCCATTTAGGTACTCATGATTGACCCGATCAAAAGCTTTAGCCTGATGCAATGCCAGCAAGTACTTTCTCCAGCCTGCAGCCCTTCACCATTCCAGGGCCTCCTGGACAGCTAACACTGCTGAAAAAGTGCTTCTACCCTGAACATTAGACATTAGAATGTAAGCTCCTCTGGTACAGAGACTGATGTGAATAGTAGAATGTGGGTGAAAATGGGAATAATTATGGAATATGATAGAACTACATAAATGACAAGTAAAGATATTTTAGTACAATTATGTCATTCGAGGTGATACGACGTGGCAGTCATTCTCTATCATCCCCTCTAGGGGTCACTGTTGTCGGTTGGATATATATATATATATATATATATATATATATATATATATATATATATATATATATATATATATATATATAATTTCCTATCTTCTTTGAAGGTGTTGAAGCTGTGATAACATTGCAGTGTTGAGGGCCTCTAATGAACTCGTACAGATGGGGCTGATAGTTTGTATTCGGATGTGCTGGACAGAATTTAAAGGGAATTTGTGGCAATTTCTATTTTTTAGGTTAGTTATACCCCTAAAAAGAAAAAAAAAACCCATCTATTTGATGTAAATGACTCTGATCATGTGTTAGTGCTGTATAAATCGGGTTTCTCTGTTGTCATATAGAATTATACAGGTACACGGGGGCAGACATATTTGCCCATTATACAAAGGCTCGGCATCCTGTTTTTTTTGTTTTTGGATCTACGCAGAGGTAGTGCTTTCCTGCTCTCAGCACCAGTTCATGAGTTGGCTGAGTGAATGAAAACAACGCACTCCCTGTGTGGCTGATGTCTGATCTCAGCAGATCCCACATCCGCTTTAATGGCCGGTCTACTAATCTCTACATTTAACATGATTACAAAGATGCAATTGTGTTACAATATTAAAGCAATTAAGTTACAATGTTAAAGTTATCATACCCGGCCAACCCCTCTGGTGGCTGGAAATCACTGAGGTTGACACTGCTACTACACCACTACTACAGTGATCTCCAGGTGCTTCTGGGGTCCTGTGCGGAGTGGCCGAGCTAATGTATTGTGAACACAGGAGGTCGGGACGCTCGGCGCGGGCGCCATTCTGAGAATGTTTTCCATTTTCCTAATAAATGCAAAGCCTTCTCTGACTGGATGAGGCGCAGAGCGTGACATCGCCACCCCACCTCTCCACTTCGTCCAATCTGAGAATGCTTTGCATTCATTCAGAAAATGCAAAACATTCTCCAAACGGCGCCCGTGCCGAGCGTCCTGACCTCCTGTGTTCACAATGCAGGAGAGCAGCAGCTCAACATGGGACCCGGAAGCCAGTGGAGATCACTGGAGTGGCAGCGTCTACTTCAGGGATTTCCAGCAGCATTGGCAGCATTGGTATGGTATACTGTACCCCTATTGGCCTACTGTAACTGTGATGATGCACGGAGTTATTCTTTAACCATTTAAGGACTGCTATAGGGAGGCCCCCCTGCGCAGAATCACGTATATATACACGTCATTCTGCACTTTAGCCAAGGAAAGGCGATCTATGGGTGACGGTCACTAGATGTCCGCCGGCACCCGCCGATCGTCAAGCAGAGACACAGAACGGAGCTCTGCCTATGTAAACAAGGCAGAGTTCCATTCCGACAGCGGGGGGGGGGGGGGGGGGAGAGGGATGAATTTTGTGTTCTTGCAAAGCATGGAAAAAAATCCATCACATCCCTTAATAAAAGCAGCTCACAGTGTACACAAAAACACTGGCTAGGCACACATTTAACCCTTTGATCTCTCTAGATGTTAACCCATTCCCAGCTAGTGTCATTAGTACAGTGACAGTGCATATTTTTAACATTGATTACTATATTAGTGTCTCTGGTTCCCACAAAGTGTCAGTTAGTGTCCGATTGTCCACCACAATATCGCAGTCCGGCTATAAGGTGCTGATTGCCATTACTAATATAAAAAAAATTCAAATATACTGTATATATCGTAGTTTGTAGAACCTAAAACATTTGCACGAACCAGTTAATATACGCTTATTGGGATTTTACCAAAAATATATAGCAGAATACATATTGGCCATGAATTAATGAAGAAATTAGATTTTTTTAAATTTTTTTATTAGATGTGTTTTATAGCAGAAAGTAAAAAAATATTGTTTATTTTTCAAAATTGTCACTCTTTTTTTGTTTATAGCTGATCAAATACCACCAAAAGAAAGCTCTATTTATTTTTATGAGAAAAAAAGGACATCGATTTTATTTGGGTAAAACGTCGCACTACCGCGCAATTGTCAGTTAAAGTAACGCAGTGCCGTATCGCAAAAAATGGCCCGGTCACGAAAGGGGCTAAACCTTCCCGGAGCTGAAGTGGTTAAGGTGAATCCAACATGGCCACCATCTAATGATCCCATCCGCAGGGCTCTTGACAGAGAAATGACAGAAGTTTGATGTCTGATTTATGGAGGAAGAGGAGCAGGGATGAAGAGCACAGATTAGGGGGTATGAACCTGGAGATAGAAGTATTAGGAGGGGTATGTACCTGGAGATAGAAGTATTAGGAGGGGTATGTACCTGGAGACAGAAGTATTAGGAGGGGTATGTACCTGGAGATAGAAGTATTAGGAGGGGTATGTACCTGGAGACAGAAGTATTAGGAGGGGTATGTACCTGGAGATAGAAGTATTAGGAGGGGTATGTACCTGGAGATAGAAGTATTAGGAGGGGTATGTACCTGGAGATAGAAGTATTAGGAGGGGTATGTACCTGGAGACAGAAGTATTAGGAGGGGTATGTACCTGGAGATAGAAGTATTAGGAGGGGTATGTACCTGGAGATAGAAGTATTAGGAGGGGTATGTACCTGGAGATAGAAGTATTAGGAGGGGTATGTACCTGGAGATAGAAGTATTAGGAGGGGTATGTACCTGGAGACAGAAGTATTAGGAGGGGTATGTACCTGGAGACAGAAGTATTAGGAGGGGTATGTACCTGGAGATAGAAGTATTAGGAGGGGTATGTACCTGGAGACAGAAGTATTAGGAGGGGTATGTACCTGGAGATAGAAGTATTAGGAGGGGTATGTACCTGGAGACAGAAGTATTAGGAGGGGTATGTACCTGGAGACAGAAGTATTAGGAGGGGTATGTACCTGGAGACAGAAGTATTAGGAGGGGTATGTATTAGGAGGGGTATATATATATATATATACATACATATACACACACACATATACAATGGGGGAAAATAATGACTTGATCCCCTTGCAGATTTGGTAAGTTTGCCCACTTACAAAGAAATGAAGGGTCTATAATTGTTATCATAGGTGTATTTTATATAATAGAGACAGAATATTAACCAAAAATCCAGAAAAATCACATGATACAAATGTTATAAATGGAGTTGCAGTTCAATGAGTAAAATAAGTATTTGATCCCCAAGCAACACATGACTTAGTAGTTGGTGGAGAAACCCTTGTTGGTGATCACAGAGGTCAGACGTGTCTTGTAGGTGGTGATCAGGTTTGCACACATCTCAGGAGGGATTTTGGTCCACTCTTCTTTACAGATCTTCTATAAATCCTTAAGATTTCTTGGCAACTCTAAGTTTCAGCTCCCTCCATACATTTTCTATAGGATTAAGATCTGGAGACTGGCTAGGCAACTCCATGACCTTAATGTGCTTCTTCTTGAGCCACTCCTTTGTTGCGGTATGTTTTGGGTCATTGTCATGCTGGAAGACCCATCCATGACTCTTCTTCAGTGTTCTGCCTGAGGGAAGAAGGTTCTCCTCCAAGATCTTACAATACATGGCCCCATCCATTGGCTCCTCAATGCGGCAAAGTCGGCCTGTACCGATATAGGAGAGGTTAGCAGAGAAACAGCCCCAAAGCATAATGTTTCCACCTCCGGGCTTCATTGTAGGGATGGTGTTCTTAGGATCATAGTCAGCATTTTTTTCCCTCTAAACATGGCGAGTCGAGTTAATGCCAAAGAGCTCAATTTTGGTCTCATCTGACCACAGCACTTTCTTCTAATCCTTCTCTGAATCATTTAGATGTTCATTGGCAAACTTCAGATGGGCCTGTCCATGTGTCTTCCTGAGGAGGGGAACCTTTCGGGTATTCGCACTCTTCTTATAGCCTAGACCATCTTTATGTAGAGCAACATTTCTTTTTTTCAGATCCTCAGAGAGTTCTTTGCCATGAGGTGCCATGTTGTACTTCCAGTGACCAGTATGAGAGAGTGAGAGCGATAACATCAAATTTAACACACCTGCTCCCCATTCACACCTGAGACCTTGTAACACTAATGAGTCACATGACACCGGGGAGGGAAAACAGCCAGTTGGGCCCAATTTGGAGATTTTCACTTAGGTGTGTACTCACTTTTGTTGCCAGCGGTTTAGACATTAATGGCTGTGTGTTGAGTTATTTTGAGGGGACAGCAAATTTACACTGTTATACAAGCTGTACACTCACTACTTTACATTGTAGACAAGTGTCATTTCTTCAGTGTTGTCACATGAAAAGATAGATTTACACACATGTGAGCGAGGGGTGTACTTACTTTTTTGAGATACTGTACATATACAGTATGTGATGACAGGTCCACTTTAATCCCATGAACATTTTGTGTCCCTTTTCCCCATTACAGGAAGTGTGCGGTCTGGGTATTGGGTTGGGGACAAAGTTGTGTGTTATTAATGAGACGGCGGTGGGGCGGTGGAGTGACACCCTGGGATCTCCTGGGAAGGGGTCACAGATGTTCAGGCTCAGTGTGTGTCAGGAGCAGCTGACTGGCCGCAGGCGCAGCACACGCCAAACACAGCACCAACCTGATGAATAATAGACCATGGCGGCTTCTTATTCTGAGGCTGGAAATTTGTGGGATTTCACAGACCGGGCCCAAATTGGGGGAGGGGGGGGATTTAACCTCTTCATCACCATGACTCTGAAGGACCTAGTAATAAAAGGTTACAGGTGATATTACATGGTTACATTGTATAGGAAATGGGGACTGTAGCCCTCTGACATTTATGAAGCTTCTCTGAGTGTTCTCTCACCTTCCTCGTCTCATTGGCTGCACATTTCAGGATAAACACAGAGATCTGGAGCAGAGAAAAGTTCACCAAGAAAAGATGAGGAGAGCTGCGGACGGCCATGACACTTCAGTGAGGAGGGACATGGGGATCCAGCCATAGTCCCTGTACTCACTGAATGATACGGACTACCAGCACCCCCACCTTCTACACAGACTGTACAGAGGGTGCTTCTCCGCTGATAATGGAGTCCAGGGGTCCCCAAACCACAAGAGCCACATTGAATATTTTACTATTAATCATGGGCCAAACAAAATCCCCATATGGGTCCTTCTTACATCATGGTCCCCATTAGAATCCCCCTTACATCAAGGTCCCCATTAGAATCCCCCTTACATCAGGGTCCCCATTAGAATCCCCCTTACATCAGGGTCCCCATTAGAAACCCCCTTACATCAGGGTCCCCATTAGAAACCCCCTTACATCAGGGTCCCCATTAGAATCCCCCCTTACATCAGGGTCCCCATTAGAAACCCCCTTACATCAGGGTCCCCATTAGAATCCCCTCTTACATCAGGGTGCCCATTAGAATCCCCCCTTACATCAGGGTCCCCATTAGAATCCCCCTTACATCAGGGTCCCCATTAGAATCCCCCTTACATCAGGGTCCCCATTAGAATCCCCCTTACATCATGGTCCCCATTAGAATCCCCCTTACATCAGGGTCCCCATTAGAATCCCCCTTACATCAGGGTCCCCATTAGAAACCCCCTTACATCAGGGTCCCCATTAGAAACCCCCTTACATCAGGGTCCCCATTAGAATCCCCCCTTACATCAGGGTCCCCATTAGAAACCCCCTTACATCAGGGTCCCCATTAGAATCCCCTCTTACATCAGGGTGCCCATTAGAATCCCCCCTTACATCAGGGTCCCCATTAGAATCCCCCCTTACATCAGGGTCCCCATTAGAATCCCCCCTTACATCAGGGTCCCCATTAGAATCCCTTCTTAGAGTCTCCCCTTACATCAGGGTCCCCCATCTGAATCCCCCCTTACATCAGGGTCCCCATTAAAATCCCCTCTTACATCAGGGTGCCCATTAGAATCCCCCCTTACATCATGGTCGCCATTAGAATCCCCCCTTACATCAGGGTCCCCATTAAAACCCCCTTACATCAGGGTCCCCATTAGAATCCCCTCTTACATCAGGGTGCCCATTAGAATCCCCCCTTACATCAGGGTCCCCATTAGAATCCCCCCTTACATCAGGGTCCCCATTAGAATCCCTCCTTAGAGTCTCCCCTTACATCAGGGTCCCCCATCTGAATCCCCCCTTACATCAGGGTCCCCATTAAAATCCCCTCTTACATCAGGGTGCCCATTAGAATCCCCCCTTACATCATGGTCGCCATTAGAATCCCCCCTTACATCAGGGTCCCCATTAGAATCCCCCCTTACATCAGGGTCCCCTTTAGAATCCCCCCTTACATCAGGGTCCCCATTAGAATCCCTCCTTAGAGTCTCCCCTTACATCAGGGTCCCCCATCAGAATCCACTCTTACATCAGGATTTCCATTAGAATCCCCCTTACATCAGGGTCCCCATTAGAATCCCCCCTTAGAGTCTCCCCTTACATCAGGGTCCCCATTACAGTCACCCCTTATCAGGGTCTCAATTACAGTCACCCCTTATCAGGGTCCCCAGCAGAGTCTCCCCTTACATTAGGGTGCTCAGAGTCCCCCTTACATCAAAATCTGCATTACTAGTTCCCTCTTACATCAGAGTCTTCCTTAGGAGTCCCCCCCTTACCTCAGGGTCCCCATTAGAGTCCCGCTTACATCAGGGTCCCCATTAGAGTCTCCCATACATCAGAGGCTGCCTTAGGCATCGCCCCTTACATCAGGGTCCCTATTACAGTCACCCCTTATCAGGGTCCCCATCAGTGTCTCCTCTTACATCAGAGGCTGCCTTAAGCGTCTTCCCTTACATCAGGGTCCCCATTACAGTAACCCCTAATCAGGGTCCCCAGCAGAGTCTCCCCTTACATTAGTGTCCCCAGCAGAGTCCAGCTTACATTAGGGTCCCTATCAGAGTCCCCCTTTACATCAAAATCTGCCTTAGTAGCCCCCTCTTACAGCAGAGTCTGCCTTACGAGTCCCCTCTTACGTTGGGGTCACTATTACAGTCACCCCTTATCAGGGTCCCCATAAGAGTCTCCCCTAACATCAGGGTCCCCATTAGAGGACCTCTTACATCAGGGTCCCCATCAGAGTTCCCCCTCCTTCAGGGTCCCAATCAGAGTCTCCCCTTACATCAGAGTCTGCCTTAAGAGTCCCCCCTTACATCAGGGTCCCCATTACAGTAACCCCTAATCAGGGTCCCCAGCAGAGTCTCCCCTTACATCAGGGTCCCCATAAGAGTCTACCTTACATCAGGGTCCCCCTTAAATCAAAATCTGCCTTAGGAGTGCCCCGTCACATCAGGGTCCCCATCAGAGTCATTTTTAGATAAGGGTCCCCATGTGGCCCGCAGGTCGTAGTTTGGGGACCCCTGGTGTAGACCAATAAAATCTCCTCATTAACATTTTTTTAATCTGTAGCTTTCATTGAACTATTCCCTGGTGCCATGAAGGTCCTTGTTCAGGCACTTCCTGTTGTAGGGTGACAACGCTCTGTCCCTGTCTCCCAATTGCACTCTTCTGTTGTCACCCTGTGCCGTTTCAGCACACATTACACAGACACAATCCACTGTTGTCACCATCAGGGAAACCGCCTTGAGAAAAGCAATGCAGCCATCCTATGTGTGCCACAGGAAGTGACTGCAAAGAGGATGCATAAGATGCAGCACTGAGATGTAATAAATTGTGAAAAAAAAAGTATTTCATGAAGAACAAAACAAGTTTGGAACACTTTAAAGGGGAACTTCCAAAAGGGTTAGTGGAATATGCTGTCCAGTTCTGGTCAGCAGTCCTCAGGAGGGATATGCTGGAACTGGAGAGAGTCCAGAGAAGGGCAAAAAAAAATTGGATAAGAGGGGGGGGTTCAGTTATAGGGATGGAGAAGCTCGGTTATGGGGGATGGAGGAGCTCAGTTATGGGGGATGGAGGAGCTCAGTAATGGGAGATGGAGGAGCTCAGTAATGGGAGATGGAGAAGCTCAGTTATGGGGATGGAGGAGCTCAGTTATGGGGGATGGAGGAGCTCAGTTATGGGGGATGGAGGAGCTCAGTAATGGGAGATGGAGGAGCTCAGTTATGGAGGAGCTCGGTTATGGGGGATGGAGGAGCTTGGTTATGGGGAATGGAGGAGCTTGGTTATGGAGGATGGAGGAGCTCAGTTATGGGGGATGGAGGAGCTCAGTTATGGGGGATGGAGGAGCTCAGTTATGGGGGATGGAGGAGCTCCGTTATGGGGGATAGAGGAGCTCAGTTATGGGGGATGGAGGAGCTCAGTTATGGGGGATGGGGGAGCTCAGTTATGGGGGATGGAGGAGCTCAGTAATGGGAGATGGAGGAGCTCAGTTATGGGGGATGGAGGAGCTCAGTAATGAGGGATGGAGGAGCTTGGTTATGGGGGATGGTGGAGTTCAGTTATGGGGGATGGAGGAGCTCAGTTATGAGGGATGGAGGAGCTCAGTTATGGGGGATGGAGGAGCTCAGTTATGGGGGATGGAGGAGCTCAGTTATGAGGGATGGAGGAGCTCAGTAATGAGGGATGGAGGAGCTTGGTTATGGGGGATGGTGGAGCTCAGTAATTGGGGATGGAAGAGCTCAGTTATGGGGGATGGAGGAGCTCAGTAATGGGGGATGGAGAAGCTCAGTAATAGGGAATGAAGAAGCTTAGTCATGGGGGATGGAGGAGCTCAGTTATGGGGGATGGAGGAGCTCAGTTATGGGGGATGGAGGAGCTCAGTAATGGGGGAAAGAGGACCTCAGTTATGGGGAGGAGCTCAGTTATGGGGGGTGGAGGAGCTCAGTAACTGGGGTTGGAGGAGCTTATTAATGGAGATGGAGAAGCTCAGTTATGGGAGATGGAGGAGCTCAGTTATAGGGATGGAGGAGCTCGGTTATGGGGGATGGAGGAGCTCAGTTATGAGGGATGGAGGGGGATGGAGGAGCTCAGTTATGGGGGATGGAGGAGCTCAGTTATGGGGGATGGAGAAGCTCAGTTATGGGGGATGAAGAAGCTCAGTAATGGAGAATGGAGGAGCTCAGTTATAGGGGTTGGAAGAGCTCAGTTATGGGGGATGGAGAAGCTCGGTTATGGGGGATGGAGGAGCTCAGTTATGGGGGATGGAGGAGCTCAGTAATGGGAGATGGAGAAGCTCAGTTATGGGGGATGGAGGAGCTCAGTTATGGGGGATGGAGGAGCTCAGTTATGGGGGATGGAGGAGCTCCGTTATGGGGGATGGAGGAGCTCAGTTATGGGGGATGGAGGAGCTCAGTTATGGGGGATGGGGGAGCTCAGTTATGGGGGATGGAGGAGCTCAGTTATGGGGGATGGAGGAGCTCAGTAATGGGAGATGGAGGAGCTCAGTTATGGGGGATGGAGGAGCTCAGTAATGAGGGATGGAGGAGCTTGGTTATGGGGGATGGTGGAGTTCAGTTATGGGGGATGGAGGAGCTCAGTTATGAGGGATGGAGGAGCTCAGTTATGGGGGATGGAGGAGCTCAGTTATGGGGGATGGAGGAGCTCAGTTATGAGGGATGGAGGAGCTCAGTAATGAGGGATGGAGGAGCTTGGTTATGGGGGATGGTGGAGCTCAGTAATTGGGGATGGAAGAGCTCAGTTATGGGGGATGGAGAAGCTCAGTAATAGGGAATGAAGAAGCTTAGTCATGGGGGATGGAGGAGCTCAGTTATGGGGGATGGAGGAGCTCAGTTATGGGGGATGGAGGAGCTCAGTAATGGGGGAAAGAGGACCTCAGTTATGGGGAGGAGCTCAGTTATGGGGGGTGGAGGAGCTCAGTAACTGGGGTTGGAGGAGCTTATTAATGGAGATGGAGAAGCTCAGTTATGGGAGATGGAGGAGCTCAGTTATAGGGATGGAGGAGCTCGGTTATGGGGGATGGAGGAGCTCAGTTATGAGGGATGGAGGGGGATGGAGGAGCTCAGTTATGGGGGATGGAGGAGCTCAGTTATGGGGGATGGAGGAGCTCAGTTATAGGGGATGGAGAAGCTCAGTTATGGGGGATGAAGAAGCTCAGTAATGGAGAATGGAGGAGCTCAGTTATAGGGGTTGGAAGAGCTCAGTTATGGGGGATGGAGGAGCTCAGTTATGGGGGATGGAGGAGCTCGGTTATGGGGGAACGAGGAGCTCGGTTATGGGGGATGGAGGAGCTTGGTTATGGGGGATGGAGGAGCTCGGTTATGGGGGATGGAGGAGCTCGGTTATGGGAGATGGAGAAGCTCGGTTATGGGGGATGGAGGAGCTCGGTTATGGGGGATGGAGGAGCTTGGTTATGGGGGATGGAGGAGCTCAGTTATGGGGGATGTAGGAGCTCAGTTATGGGGGATGGAGGAGCTCAGTTATGGGGGATGGAGGAGCTCAGTTATGGGGGATGATGGGGGATGGAGAAGCTCAGTTATGGGGGATGGATGAGCTCAGTTATGGAGGAAGGAGGAGCTCAGTTATGGAGGAGCTCAGTTATGGGGGATGGAGGAGCTCAGTTATGGGGGATGGAGGAGCTCAGTAATGGGAGATGGAGAAGCTCAGTTATGAGGGATGGAGGAGCTCAGTTATGGAGGAAGGAGGAGCTCAGTTATGGAGGAGCTCGGTTATGGGGGATGGAGGAGCTTGGTTATGGGGAATGGAGGAGCTTGGTTATGGAGGATGGAGGAGCTCAGTTATGGGGGATGGAGGAGCTCAGTTATGGGGGATGGAGGAGCTCAGTAATGGGAGATGGAGAAGCTCAGTTATGGGGGATGGAGGAGCTCAGTTATGGGGGATGGAGGAGCTCAGTTATGGGGCATGGAGGAGCTCCGTTATGGGGGATGGAGGAGCTCCGTTATGGGGGATGGAGGAGCTCAGTAATGGGAGATGGAGGAGCTCAGTTATGAGGGATGGAGGAGCTCAGTTATGGGGGATGGAGGAGCTCAGTTATGGGGGATGGAGGAGCTCAGTAATGAGGGATGGAGGAGCTTGGTTATGGGGGATGGTGGAGTTCAGTTATGGGGGATGGAGGAGCTCAGTTATGAGGGATGGAGGAGCTCAGTTATGGGGGATGGAGGAGCTCAGTTATGGGGGATGGAGGAGCTCAGTTATGAGGGATGGAGGAGCTCAGTAATGAGGGATGGAGGAGCTCAGTAATGAGGGATGGAGGAGCTTGGTTATGGGGGATGGTGGAGTTCAGTTATGGGGGATGGAGGAGCTCAGTTATGAGGGATGGAGGAGCTCAGTTATGGGGGATGGAGGAGCTCAGTTATGGGGGATGGAGGAGCTCAGTTATGAGGGATGGAGGAGCTCAGTAATGAGGGATGGAGGAGCTTGGTTATGGGGGATGGTGGAGCTCAGTAATTGGGGATGGAAGAGCTCAGTTATGGGGGATGGAGGAGCTCAGTAATGGGGGATGGAGAAGCTCAGTAATAGGGAATGAAGAAGCTTAGTCATGGGGGATGGAGGAGATCAGTTATGGGGGATGGAGGAGCTCAGTTATGGGGGATGGAGGAGCTCAGTAATGGGGGAAAGAGGACCTCAGTTATGGGGAGGAGCTCAGTTATGGGGGGTGGAGGAGCTCAGTAACTGGGGTTGGAGGAGCTTATTAATGGAGATGGAGAAGCTCAGTTATGGGAGATGGAGGAGCTCAGTTATAGGGATGGAGGAGCTCGGTTATGGGGGATGGAGGAGCTCAGTTATGAGGGATGGAGGGGGATGGAGGAGCTCAGTTATGGGGGATGGAGGAGCTCAGTTATGGGGGATGGAGGAGCTCAGTTATAGGGGATGGAGAAGCTCAGTAATGGAGAATGGAGGAGCTCAGTTATAGGGGTTGGAAGAGCTCAGTTATGGGGGATGGAGGAGCTCAGTTATGGGGGATGGAGGAGCTCGGTTATGGGGGAACGAGGAGCTCGGTTATGGGGGATGGAGGAGCTCCGTTATGGGGGATGGAGGAGCTTGGTTATGGGGGATGGAGGAGCTCCGTTATGGGGGATGGAGGAGCTTGGTTATGGGGGATGGAGGAGCTCAGTTATGGGGGATGGAGGAGCTCAGTTATGGGGGATGGAGGAGCTCAGTTATGGGGGATGGAGGAGGTCAGTTATGGGGGATGATGGGGGATGGAGAAGCTCAGTTATGGGGGATGGATGAGCTCAGTTATGGAGGATGGAGGAGCTCAGTTATGGAGGAGCTCGGTTATGGGGGATGGAGGAGCTTGGTTATGGGGAATGGAGGAGCTTGGTTATGGAGGATGGAGGAGCTCAGTTATGGGGGATTGAGGAGCTTGGTTATGGGGGATGGAGGAGCTTGGTTATGGAAAATGGAGGAGCTCAGTTATGGGGGATGGAGGAGCTCGGTTATGGGGGATGGAGGAGCTCAGCTATGGGGAATGGAGGAGCTCAGTTATGGGGAACAACTACAAACATTAAACTTATTCTCCCTGGAGAAGAGACGTTTGAGAGGAGAAATGATAGCAATATACAAATATCTCAATGGTGATTCCAGTATAGGGAGGAAACTGTGTAGTCTCAGGGAGTTTAACAGGACACACAGCCAGTGAAGCTGGAGTAGAAGCGGTTTAACTGAAAACTCTATAAGTGGTTCATTACTGTCACAACGGTGAGGATGCGGAACTCCCTTGCACATTTGGTGGTGTCAATGGGACGCAATCCCAACTTCCCATATCCCTGTGTATTGCGTTCTCTAGGATGCCCACCAGCACTACAGGTAAGAGGGAAAGAAAATGGATTGGGGGTGAAAAGTGAGCAACGCTTTCAGGGCTCCATTTGAAACTGTATAAAGATTGGCTAAAATACTTTTCTGCATCTCCCCGACACATATAAATTCTTTTCTACATTTTACTTGGAATTGCCCCGATCAATGTCTGATACAAGAAGACTGGTAAAGGCAAATGCCATAATAATAAAAAAAAAAATAAACCGCACTGAGGGAAACGCCTTCCCCAATGTCCTTCTATTGGAAACACCTTCCCCAACGTCCTTCTATTGGAAACACCTTCTCCAATGTCCTTCTATTGGAAACATGTTTCCCAATGTCCTTCTATTGGAAACACCTTCCCCAATGTCCTATTGGAAACACCTTCCCCAATGTCCTTCTATTGGAAACACCTTCCCCAATGTCCTTCTATTGGAAACGCCTTCCCCAGTGTCCTATTGGAAACTCCTTCCCCAATGTCCTTCTATTGGAAGCACCTTCTCCAATGTCCCTCTATTGGAAACACCTTCCCCTTTGCAGTCCCACCCTTGCCTCCCTCACCTCCCATGACTCCTGGTACCGAGTCGGTCAGTGAAGGTGAACCCATGCACTTGGGCTTCACGCGTCTCTCTGCGGATGAGAGAGCCCTTAGGAGGAAAGAGAGATTGTGCCTTTATTGTGGTTAGGCAGGTCATTTTTACTTAGAGCCCCCAAACATTATATATATTTTTTTTCAGGCACCCTAGAGAAAAAAATGGCGGTCGTTGCAATACTTTATGTCACACCACATTTGCGCAGCGGTCTTACAATCACAATGTTTTGGGAAAAAATACACTTTTTTTAATTAAAAAATAAAAGACAACAGTAAAGTTAGCCCAACTTTTTTTTATATTGTGAAAGATAATGGTACACCGAGTAAATTGATATGTCACGCTTCAAAATTGCGCCCGCTCGTGGAATGGCGATAAACTTTGACCCTTAAAAATCTCCATAGGTGACGTTTAAAAATTTCTACAGGTTACCAGTTTTGAGTTACAGAGGAGGTCTAGTGCTAGAATTATTGCTCTCATTCTAATGATCACGATGATACCTCACATGTGTGGTTTGAACACGGTTATCATATGCGGGCGAGATTAACATATGTGTTCACTTCTCTGCCCGAGCTTGGCGGGACAGGGAGCTTTATATATATTTTTTTCCTTATTTATTTTACTTTTTATTTTTACACTGTCCTTTTACAAAAATGTTTTTGGGTCACTTTTATTCCTATTACAAGGAATGTAAAAGCATGACAGGACCTCTTAAATGTGAGATCTGGGGGTCAAAAAGACCTCAGAGCTCACATTTACACTTAAATGCATTAAAAAAATTAAAATAAATTAATGTCTTTAAAAAAAAAAAAAATCCCCTTTAAGACTATTGGGCAGAAGTGACGTTTGACGTTGCTTCTGTCATCCAATGTTATGGAGCCGAGTGGGGGGGGGGGCATCTTTCCCTCACTCGGCTCCATGTCTCAGAGGGGTGAGGAACTGACCGGCTCTGCCGCTACCGACGGCTCCGGTAAGCGGCGGAGATGACCGGAGCGCAGCAGGAGGGGGTGGGGGGCCCTCTCCCGCCCTCGATAAAAGTGATCTCGTGGCAAATCCACCGCGGAGACCACTTTTATCAGAAAGAGGACCGTCCGCCGTTTAAGAATATACCGGGGTTATGGCAGCTAACTGCATCTATCTGCTGCCACTACCCCGGTATTCTACATCAAAGTACCGATGTACACCGCCGGCAGGCGGTCCGCAAGTAGTTAAGAGCTGCAATTCCTAAACCCTTCCTCCGATTTTGATGGACATACCCTCAAATTAAACGTGAGAGTGTGACCTTTCAGCCCATATCCATTATATGACTATAGCTTGAAAATGTTTTGGTAAATACTTGAAAAAATCTAAAATTGTGCCTGTGTCCAAATATATATCTGGACCTAACTGTATAAGTGAATATGTTCCATTGGGGTTTACAAGTGTAGAAAAGTTTCCACTTTGTATCCATCTTCTCCTGCAACCTTTACAGAGAACCAGAAGGGATGTGTGAAACAACGGTTGGTGGGGAAAAAAAAAAGGTTTTCCTTTAAGGGGCCGATGCTGCGGTTGAATTGTGTAGCGCGGGATGTTGGCGCCCTAACATGGAAGATTTGTTTTATGCCCCAGAGTTCTGCCAGGAAATGTGTGATCTGCACCAGATGAAGGAACGTCTGATCATTAATATTTCACCAACTGAGAATACTGGAAAAAAGCATTGGGGAGCCGAGGGGGGTGTAGTGCTGCGGTTTGGGGGGGGGGGGGGGTGCAGCGCTCCAGTTTGGCAGGGGGGGTGTGGCGCTCCAGTTTGGGGGGGGGGGGGTGCAGCGCTCCAGTTTGGAGGGGGGTTCAAGATGTTACCACTTCTTCCAGGGTCTAAAAAAATATCAGATCTCACGCTGCTTATAAATTCTTCTTCTGTAACACATTTGTGATTTTTCTCACTCTTAAAAAGGGATACAGACATTTCTCTCAGTTTCGTGAATGTCATAAAAAATTGATACAAATATATATAAAAAAAAAGAGAGAAAGCGTCAGAAGATCTGACATTTATAAAATAAGTCCGGGTGAATTCACACACATACACGCATGATTGCATTGTAATGCGTGTCTTCATGGCGGTGCACATGTGCGACGTGCGTATTTCATGCAGTGGACCTTCCATGCACATTTATGCATCAAAAGTAAACATTAGTAAAGGTCCAGAATACGTCCTACAGCTCTCCCCCCCACCTGATGTAATGGGGGTCTTGGAGAAACCTCTAATACAACTCATGAGTAAGGCTTTGGCTGAAATGCGTTAGGACGTTACTACTATATCCTGCCATGTGGTCAATAAAGATATTGTTGAAATGAATGTTACCAAGTAGTCGGCTTCATTGTATTAGAGCAGGGGTCTCTGAACTTTCTGAACAAAGGGCAAGTTTACTGTCCTTCCGACTTTGGTGGGGCCAGACTGTGACCAGTGGGAGTAGAAAATGTCCTATCACTGGTGTCAGTGGGAAGGACAGTGACCCATCATTGGTGTCAGTGAAAGGAATAGTGCCCCATCATTGGTGTCAGTGGGGAGAACAGTGCCCCATCATTGGTGTCAGTGGGGAGAATAGTGGTCCATCATTGGTGTCAGTGAGATATCAGTGGGAGGAATAGTGCCCCATCATTGATGTCAGTGAGAGGAATAGTGCCCCATCATTGGTGTCAGTGGGAGGAATAGTGCCCCATCATTGGTGTCAGTGGGAGGAATAGTGCCCCATCATTGGTGTCAGTGAGATATCAGTGGGAGGAATAGTGCCCTATCATTGGTGTCAGTGAGATATCAGTGGGAGGAATAGTGCCCCATCATTGGTATCAGTGGGAGGAATAGTGTCCCATCATTGGTATCAGTGGGAGGAATAGTGCCCCATCATTGGTATCAGTGGGAGGAATAGTGCCCCATCATTGGTGTCAGTGAGAGGAATAGTGCCCCATCATTGGTATCAGTGGGAGGAATAGTGCCCCATCATTGGTGTCAGTGAGAGGAATAGTGCCCCATCATTGGTATCAGTGGGAAGAATAGTGTCCCATCATTGGTGTTAGTGGGAGGAATAATGTCCCATCATTGGTGTCAGTGGGAGGAATAAGGTCCCATCATTGGTGTCAGTGGGAGGAATAGTGCCCCACCCATCATTGGAGCACAGGTGTGTCAGGAGGAAGGTCTCTCTGAAGCTGCTCCAGGTGATCCGTGTGAGAGGGGAGTGGTGGGGAAATCTCTCCCAGCCCTCCTGGCCCCTTTCTGGGGAAGCTATGGAGGCCAGCGGGGCCTCTCCTGCTGGAAGTTCGCAGCCATCTCCTGGGCCGTCGGGTGACATGCCTTCCTCTGTACAAAACATGGCTGGTGATCTCTCTGCCCCTGTACAAGACATGGCTTGTTATCTCTCTGCCCCTGGTGAGGATGAAGTTTAGGAGGCCATTCGGGAGCGAGTGGTGGCCAGGATTAAGGTCCTGAATAGGGAGAGAGACAAACTCTACAAACTGAGAGCGGAGCTGAAGCGTTTGCGAAGGCAGCTTGCACAGCCGGAACCGCGGATCGATGGATTTGGAAATCCAACTGGCTAAAGTCCGGGTAGAACATCAGGAGACCATTGTGTCCATGATGGAAGGAAGAGATGGGCCCTTCAAAGAGAAGTTTGGCAATGATCAAAGGTTTGCAAGAATGGCAAAGGTGAAGGTGGAGGAGGAGACCCCCAGTTCAGACCCCCTGCCCCCTCAGGGAGAGGTAAGCAGCCCCATGCCTTCCCAGGACTCAGGAGGCATGCTGAGGGCCATCCAGGCAATGGAGTCTCCTATGCGGGGGGGATCAGCTGGCATTTGGTGATGAGGATATAACTAATGTGCCTGATAATGTCAAGCTCCAAGCAGGGGATAAAACTGTTTTTGTACCATTTAACGCCATGAGTAATACTGAAAGTGTGCCCAGTGACAATCAAGTTGCTAATCCCATGTGCAGCAATGCTGTACCTGCTGATGCTGCAGTGCAGCAAAATTTACATTTAAAAAGTGTCATTTCTGTAGAGGAACTACAAGTCTCAGCCCAACCAATTAACCCTCCTTTAGCTGAGTCCAAAGATGTTTGCCCCACAGCTGCTGAAGACTCTACAGCACAGCTTCAGGAGACAGCTGGTATTGCAGCAGAAACGGTGACTATTCCTGATGGGAGATTGAATGTGTGTGTGACTGATACCAATCGTCTCAGTTCAAGTGTGATGGACAATCGTCCCAGCTCAGTCCAAGCAATTAATAATATACAGACTACTGTGACATCAGTGTGGGGCCTTGGCCCTGATAAGCCTACATTTGCTCAGGTAGTACGCTGTGCTCCTGGTAACTCCACTTCCAAGTGGGTTTTCCCCCTACAAGCTACCACTTTGAGCACCCTGGGATCTGGTCTTGGATCTCTGGCTTCTGCTGGGGGTCCGAGACGATATGTAGTCTTTCCTAAATGGTGCAATCCCTCCAGCACGGCGTGCGGTGGTGGACATGATTTTGGAGATGGCTTTTGGGGCAAACGACCTGTATGCCCTAATACATGTTGCTGGGAGCCGGGAATATACTATTACCTAAATTCAGCCACTAAAAGATCTTTGGTTTTCAAATATCTACAGAGGTGTAATCCACACATTTGTGTCTTCCAAGAAACCTACTTGATTGGTAATAGAATCCTTGGCCTTGAGAGGGCATGGGTGGGAGCTCACTATTACTCTACCTTCTCTAATTATGCTAGAGGGGTAAGCATATTGTTCCATAAATCCCTCCCACACCAAATAATGAATATTCGAACTGACCCTGGGGGTAGGTTTGTGATTATACATGCGGTAGTGTATACTAAGCAAATGGTACCGGTGGGCCTGTATATTCCTCCTCCTGCAACTGTGCAACTTCTATATGACATTATGCAAATTGTTATGGGTTTTAATATGCAGGAGGTCTTTATACCTGGTGATTTTAACATGGTGCCCTCACAGGACATGGATAGACTGCACGCAGGAAACCGCCCTTCCTCAGAATTGCAGAATTGGGCAGATACCTTTGCTCTTACTGATGTATGGCGGCACTTCCACCCCAGGGACAGGGAGTATACATGCCATTCCACCTCCTACCGGGCACTATCCTGTATAGATCTGGCATACGCCTCTACTGGGGCTCTAGGCTGGACAAGAGAGGCAAAACACCTTCCCCCGGGGAATCACGGATCATGCCCCTATCCATATTACCATCTCTCTAGCCAAACCCCCTGGGTTGAAACTGTGGCGTCTGTCCAGGTTCTGGGCAATAGACGATTGGATACAAGAATCCATGATGGAGGCCATCTGTATGACACCAATCCCCTAATGACACCAATTACTACACATGGCAGAGGGTTCTCCGGGATCTTTCCCTACATAATACAGAGCAAACCCAAAAATCTATGCTATACTCTAAACAGAAAATTTTTGAATATGGTAATAAAAATGGAAGACTGTTAGCCTGGTTGGCAAGGGGTCAGATGACATAGTAAGTATTCGGGATGCCCGTGGGCAGCTGGTGTCCTCTTCTGAGGACATCAACAGCAGATTTTATGAATTTTTTAAGGAAGTATACACGTCTAGGACCCACTTTGCTCCATCTGAACTGCAGGACTACCTGGGAACTATTCCCTTTCCCACATTGACAGAGGAGCATAGGACTCAACTTGATGGGGATATTTCCTTGGAGGAGGTCCAAGCGGCAATTGGGAGTCTACAGAGCGGGTGCTGATGGCCTGCCCGCAGAGTTCTACTCCCAGCATACAGATCTCCTCGCGCCTAGATTAACAACCCTCCTCTCTGGGCAAATGTGCTTCTGGAGTCTATGGAGGAGGTTATTATCGTCCTAATCCCTAAGTCCGGTAGAGACTTGCAGGAATGTGCGTCTTACAGGCCCATATCACTGCTCAATGTGGATGCAAAAATTTTGGCAAAGATACTGGCCACCTGATTATCCTCGTTAATATCAACGTTAATACATGTTCACCAGACCAGGTTCATGCCAGGCAAAGGCACAGACATAAACATTAGGCGCCTCTTCCTAAGCTTATCCCTGACTCAAGACAATGGTGGATCTCGGGTTATTGCCTCCCTTGATGCCGAAAAGGCATTTGATTCAGTGGAGTGGGGATACCACTCCACTGAACAATTTGGCTTTGGCCCAAGGTTTATACACTGGGTACAACTGCTCTATAGAGCACCAAAGGCCAGGGTGCGCACTTCTGATTGTATCTCTGAGTCCTTCCTATTGCAGAGGGGTACCCGCCAGGGGTGTCCCCTATCCCCATCTCTATTTGCCCTGGCCTTAGAGCCCCTGGCGATTTTAGTCAGGAAGTTGTTGGAGGTCCGGGGATGCAGATTGGTAATCTGAAGGAAAAGATATCCCTCTATGCGGACGACGCCCTACTGTATCTAAATGAAGCAGGAACATCCCTGTCTGCTGCCCTAGAGATATTTGACAAATTCGGTTCCCTATCAGGTATACGGATCAATTGGACCAAATCAGTCCTGTTCCCTTTAGACACTCAGGCCATAGCTGCGGCTAGGCCCTCATCACTACAATGGGTCACAGAATTTAAATATCTCGGTGTGAGGGTGACCAGAGACACTGCCCAGTACTATGCTCTTAATATTTTCCCCCTTCTCCGCCTCCTGAGGGAGAGATGTCAAGCCTGGTCAGGGCTCCCATTGAACCTCATAGGCCATATAAACATCTTAAAGATGATTATTTTATCAAAGTTCACCTATCTTTTTCGGAACAGCCCGGTGTGGATATCGGCATCTTTTTTCGGGAGGTGGATAGGTGTGTCAATTCCTTTATATGGAATGGATCCATCCCAAGACCGGCAAAAACTACGTTGTGCCTACCGTCCCATCTGGGGGGCTTGGCCCTTCCCAACTTTCGGGTATATTGTTGGGCAGCAATGCTTGTTACAGTGTACTGGTGGTTTGAAGCAAAACGCTCGAACACTGCGGTGTGTGTGTGGAGGTGGCCTGGCTGGGCTCACTGGAAGCACTACAAAATTTGGCCTATAGGGGGGCTAAGGGCGTATGAGGATCTCCCTGCACCAACTAAAGCGGCGATAAAAGTGTGGAATATGGCTCGACGCAGGTTCTTCCGCCCAGAACATTGGTCTCCGGTCCAGCCACTATGGGGTAACCCTAATCTGCCTCACTTTAGGTCAGTGCCAGATCCTCAGGTCTGGGCACGATTTGGTATAAAAACATTAAGAGATATCATGTCTGCAGGCACCTTACTGACCCTACCCCAATTACCTAGGACTTATGACCTCCCTGGCTGGATGTATTTCTGGTATGCACAACTTCGCCACGTGGCTAGGGCCAAGTTTCTCACACCTCCAACTCTTCAGTTAGACCCGGTGGAAGAACTCCGTTTCAGCGATGTCCTGATGAAGCCTCTCTCTGCACTGTATGGTACCCTGCTCCCTATTGATACACAAAAATTGGATAGACTTTGGGAAGTGTGGAGGGCGGATATCCCGACCCTGGAGAGGGAGGACTGGGAAGGTTGCTTGGAAGATGGTCCCAAACTGGTCAGCTCTGCAGGTGATAAGCTCATACAAACTAAATTTTTTGCACAGGGTGTACTTTACCCCAGTGCATATGTCCAGAATATATCCTGACAGAGATCCCCAATGCCCCAGGTGTAGGATACATCCGGGTACATATATGCACATGTTCTGGGCTTGTCCTGCTCTGGTGGCATTTTGGTTCGTGGTATTCGAACAATTAAATGTTAGACTTGAGCTCTCAGTCCCTATGACACCTGAACTTGCGTTACTTGGTATTCATGATGATGAACAAAGATCCCATCATAATAAACTGCTAATCTCATATTTACTTTTCTATGCCAAAAAGGAAATCCTATGTAAATGGACCTCTTTAACCCCCCCCCCCTGCTCTATCCACCTGGGAAGAGAAAATTAATGCTGCCCTACCATTATATAAACTGACATATCAGTCGTGGTTGCCCCTGGAAATTTGATAAAGTTTGGTTGCCATGGACAACTTTTTTAATTACCTGGCTACAGCTGTACATGGCCCCCCCCTCGCTTTCCTCCTCCCCCTTCCCTATCCTCCCCCATCCCCCTATCTGACTCTATCCCTCCCTTTCCCTTTTTATCCCCCCCCTCCTTTCTTATTTAATGGGACCTGATTCCTAAGCACAACTTTCTTGATGCGAACTCACACATATTGATCTAATATGTACTATACTGATTGAAATTGAACATGTGGCATATGTAATAACAAATTATTGTAATGTAGGTCTTCTACTCCACAAAAGTATGTATTTTTATACTGTATTACTGCTCTCAATAAAGCACTCCTGATTGTTAATAAAAAAAAAAATGGTGGAATCTCCACCTCTAAGACAGAAGGAAGGGAGGGGAGAAATATGGTGGACACTGTGGACTCCTTCTGGTGAGTTGGGACGACTGACTGAAAAGATCTTTACCAAATTTTATTGACAATGACAAATAGTTAAAATAAAAAGATAAATTAAGATTAAAATTATATAAAAACTATTTTAAATTGAGGGCTCCCCCAAAGGCTGAACAAGGCCATGAGCGGTACATTGGGGGGCCCTCGTCCACCTTGTTGTTGTCTCTAAAGATTGAACAGAATGTAATCAATGGACACGGTGAAATTAACTGATGTATGGGATTGCGTTAGAGAAGTTGCATTAGTGACATGCGTGGCCTTTGTCTGCTTTCATGGTTATTCGAGGTGAGTCTTCTGTATTAATGATATTCAATAGATTAGCTTAGGAGGACTCTAGGAAGCGGCACCATGTGCCCCATGCCTCGGTGATCCTGCACATGGCACCCAGCTGGATTTTTGGTTTTCTCTGCCTCGTCTCTCCGAATCTCTGCCCCACATCTTCCTCCGTCATGTTTATCTTTATTAAACACGGTGCCAGCTTGTCTGATTTCACACCCCACAGGACTTCAGCTGCCACAGAGCCAAATAATTCCCTTCAGGTGTGTGGGAAACGGAGGACGCGACGAACGGCGGATGAACGCACAAAGCCAGTATTTGGAAAGGCTGCGCCCGTTACAGGCTCTGGTGCCGTGTAGAGGAAGCCAAGGACGGGGGATTCAGAGTAGAGCCGGGCCAATATTAAACACTACCCAATTATGTCTTCATTAGAAATTCCTTAAGTTCATTTTAGAATGCTGTTATAACCGGTGGCGTATCGTTATATGGCGTAGCGTAAGTTGTCAGCACCCGGGGCATGGCAAGTAATTTGAGCCTCCCAACCCGTGAACCTTTAGATATCGGCACCCTGATCACACCCCCAGTTACCCCCATCCCCACACCCCCAGATACCCCCACTCTGATCACACCCCCAGATACCCTTCTCCCCCAGATTCAGATTCCTCCACTCTGATCACATCTCCAGATACCCCAACACATTCCTCCACTATGATCACACCTCCGGACCCCCCCCCCCCCCCTCCGACTCACATTCCTCCACTCTAATCACACCACCAGGTTATCCACCAAATTCCTCCACTCTGATCACACCTCCAGATCCTCAACCATCCCTCCACTCTGATCACACCTCCAGATCCTCACCCATCCCTCCACTCTGATCACACCTCCAGATCCTCCCCCATCCCTCCACTCTGATCTCACCTCCAGATCCTCCCCCATCCTTCCACTCTGATCACACCTCAAAACGCTCACCCATCCCTCCACTCTGATCACATCTCCAGATCCTCACCCATCCCTCCACTCTGATCACACCTCCAGATCCTTCCCCATCTCTCCACTCTGATCACACCTCCAGATCCTCACCCATCCCTCCACTCTGATCACACCTCCAGATCCTCCACCAAATCCCTCCACTCTGATCACACCTCCAGATCCTTCCCCATCTCTCCACTCTGGTCACATCTCCAGATCCTCACCCATCCCTCCACTCTGATCACACCTCCAGATCCTTCCCCATCTCTCCACTCTGATCACACCTCCAGATCCTCACCCATCCCTCCACTCTGATCACACCTCCAGATCCTCCCCCATCCCTCCACTCTGATCTCACCTCCAGATCCTCCCCCATCCTTCCACTCTGATCACACCTCAAAATGCTCACCCATCCCTCCACTCTGATCACATCTCCAGATCCTCACCCATCCCTCCACTCTGATCACACCTCCAGATCCTTCCCCATCTCTCCACTCTGATCACACCTCCAGATCCTCACCCATCCCTCCACTCTGATCACACCTCCAGATCCTCCACCAAATCCCTCCACTCTGATCACACCTCCAGATCCTTCCCCATCTCTCCACTCTGGTCACATCTCCAGATCCTCACCCATCCCTCCACTCTGATCACACCTCCAGATCCTTCCCCATCTCTCCACTCTGATCACACCTCCAGATCCTCAACCATCCCTCCACTCTGATCACACCTCCAGATCCTCCCCCATCCCTCCACTCTGATCTCACCTCCAGATCCTCCCCCATCCTTCCACTCTGATCACACCTCAAAATGCTCACCCATCCCTCCACTCTGATCACATCTCCAGATCCTCACCCATCCCTCCACTCTGATCACACCTCCAGATCCTTCCCCATCTCTCCACTCTGATCACACCTCCAGATCCTCACCCATCCCTCCACTCTGATCACACCTCCAGATCCTCCACCAAATCCCTCCACTCTGATCACACCTCCAGATCCTTCCCCATCTCTCCACTCTGGTCACATCTCCAGATCCTCACCCATCCCTCCACTCTGATCACACCTCCAGATCCTTCCCTCTCCACTCTGATCACACCTCCAGATCCTCACCCATCCTTCCACTCTGATCACACCTCCAGATCCTTCCCCATCTCTCCACTCTGATCACACCTCCAGATCCTCCACCAAATCCCTCCACTCTGATCACACCTCCAGATCCTTCCCCATCTCTCCACTCTGATCACACCTCCAGATCCTCCACCAAATCCCTCCACTCTGATCACACCTCCAGATCCTCACCCATCCCTCCACTCTGATCACACCTCCAGATCCTCGCCCATCCCTCCACTCAGATCAAACCTCCAGATCCCCCCCATCCCTCCACTCTGATCACACCCCTAGATCCTCACCCATCCCTCCACTCTGATCACACCCCCAGAACCTCACCCATCCCTCCACTCTGATCACATCTCCAGATCCTCACCCATCCCTCCACTCTGATCACACCTCCAGATCCTTCCCTCTCCACTCTGATCTCACCTCCAGATCCTCACCCATCCCTCCACTCTGATGACACCTCCAGATCACTTACCAAATCTCTCCACTCTGATCACACCTCTAGATCACTCACCAAATCCCTCCACTCTGATAACACCTCCATATCCTCACCCATCCCTTCACTCTGATCACACCTCTATATCCTCACCCATCCCTCCACTCTGATCACACCTCCAGATCCTCCCCATCCCTCCACTCTGATCACACCTCCAGATCCTCGCCCATCCCTCCACTCTGATCACACCTCCAGATCCTCACCCATCCTTCCACTCTGATCACACCTCCAGATCCTCGCCCATACCTCTACTCTGATCACACCTCCAGATCCTCACCCATCCCTCCACTCTGATCATACCTCCAGATCCTCCCCATCCCTCCACTCTGATCACGCCCCTAGATCTTCACCCATCCCTCCACTCTGATCACACCCTACAGAACCTCACCTATCCCTCCACTCTGATCACACCTCCAGATCCTCGCCCATCCCTCCACTCTGATCACACCTCCAGATCCTCGCCCATCCCTCCACTCTGATCACACCTCCAGATCCTCCCCCATCCCTCCACTCTGATCACACCTCCAGATCCTCACCCATCCCTCCACTCTGATCACACCTCCAGATCCTCACCCATCCCTCCACTCTGATCAAACCTCCAGATCCCCCCCATCCCTCCACTCTGATCACACCCCTAGATCCTCACCCATCCCTCCACTCTGATCACACCCCCAGAACCTCACCCATCCCTCCACTCTGATCACATCTCCAGATCCTCACCCATCCCTCCACTCTGATGACACCTCCAGATCCTCACCCATCCCTCCACTCTGATGACACCTCCAGATCACTTACCAAATCTCTCCACTCTGACCACACCTCTAGATCACTCACCAAATCCCTCCACTCTGATAACACCTCCATATCCTCACCCATCCCTTCACTCTGATCACACCTCTATATCCTCACCCATCCCTCCACTCTGATCACACCTCCAGATCCTCCCCATCCCTCCACTCTGATCACACCTCCAGATCCTCGCCCATCCCTCCACTCTGATCACACCTCCAGATCCTCACCCATCCTTCCACTCTGATCACACCTCCAGATCCTCGCCCATACCTCTACTCTGATCACACCTCCAGATCCTCACCCATCCCTCCACTCTGATCATACCTCCAGATCCTCCCCATCCCTCCACTCTGATCACGCCCCTAGATCTTCACCCATCCCTCCACTCTGATCACACCCTACAGAACCTCACCTATCCCTCCACTCTGATCACACCTCCAGATCCTCGCCCATACCTCTACTCTGATCACATCTCCAGATCCTCACCCATCCCTCCACTCTGATCACACCTCCAGATCCTTCCCCATCTCTCCACTCTGATCACACCTCCAGATCCTCAACCATCCCTCCACTCTGATCACACCTCCAGATCCTCCCCCATCCCTCCACTCTGATCTCACCTCCAGATCCTCCCCCATCCTTCCACTCTGATCACACCTCAAAATGCTCACCCATCCCTCCACTTTGATCACATCTCCAGATCCTCACCCATCCCTCCACTCTGATCACACCTCCAGATCCTTCCCCATCTCTCCACTCTGATCACACCTCCAGATCCTCACCCATCCCTCCACTCTGATCACACCTCCAGATCCTCCACCAAATCCCTCCACTCTGATCACACCTCCAGATCCTTCCCCATCTCTCCACTCTGGTCACATCTCCAGATCCTCACCCATCCCTCCACTCTGATCACACCTCCAGATCCTTCCCTCTCCACTCTGATCACACCTCCAGATCCTCACCCATCCTTCCACTCTGATCACACCTCCAGATCCTTCCCCATCTCTCCACTCTGATCACACCTCCAGATCCTCACCCATCCCTCCACTCTGATCACACCTCCAGATCCTCCACCAAATCCCTCCACTCTGATCACACCTCCAGATCCTTCCCCATCTCTCCACTCTGATCACACCTCCAGATCCTCCACCAAATCCCTCCACTCTGATCACACCTCCAGATCCTCACCCATCCCTCCACTCTGATCACACCTCCAGATCCTCGCCCATCCCTCCACTCAGATCAAACCTCCAGATCCCCCCCATCCCTCCACTCTGATCACACCCCTAGATCCTCACCCATCCCTCCACTCTGATCACACCCCCAGAACCTCACCCATCCCTCCACTCTGATCACATCTCCAGATCCTCACCCATCCCTCCACTCTGATGACACCTCCAGATCCTCACCCATCCCTCCACTCTGATGACACCTCCAGATCACTTACCAAATCTCTCCACTCTGACCACACCTCTAGATCACTCACCAAATCCCTCCACTCTGATAACACCTCCATATCCTCACCCATCCCTTCACTCTGATCACACCTCTATATCCTCACCCATCCCTCCACTCTGATCACACCTCCAGATCCTCCCCATCCCTCCACTCTGATCACACCTCCAGATCCTCGCCCATCCCTCCACTCTGATCACACCTCCAGATCCTCACCCATCCTTCCACTCTGATCACACCTCCAGATCCTCGCCCATACCTCTACTCTGATCACATCTCCAGATCCTCACCCATCCCTCCACTCTGATCATACCTCCAGATCCTCCCCATCCCTCCACTCTGATCACGCCCCTAGATCTTCACCCATCCCTCCACTCTGATCACACCCTACAGAACCTCACCTATCCCTCCACTCTGATCACACCTCCAGATCCTCGCCCATCCCTCCACTCTGATCACACCTCCAGATCCTCGCCCATCCCTCCACTCTGATCACACCTCCAGATCCTCGCCCATCCCTCCACTCTGATCACACCTCCAGATCCTCCCCCATCCCTCCACTCTGATCACACCTCCAGATCCTCACCCATCCCTCCACTCTGATCACACCTCCAGATCCTCACCCATCCCTCCACTCTGATCAAACCTCCAGATCCCCCCCATCCCTCCACTCTGATCACACCCCTAGATCCTCACCCATCCCTCCACTCTGATCACACCCCCAGAACCTCACCCATCCCTCCACTCTGATCACATCTCCAGATCCTCACCCATCCCTCCACTCTGATGACACCTCCAGATCCTCACCCATCCCTCCACTCTGATGACACCTCCAGATCACTTACCAAATCTCTCCACTCTGACCACACCTCTAGATCACTCACCAAATCCCTCCACTCTGATAACACCTCCATATCCTCACCCATCCCTTCACTCTGATCACACCTCTATATCCTCCCCCATCCCTCCACTCTGATCACACCTCCAGATCCTCCCCATCCCTCCACTCTGATCACACCTCCAGATCCTCGCCCATCCCTCCACTCTGATCACACCTCCAGATCCTCACCCATCCTTCCACTCTGATCACACCTCCAGATCCTTGCCCATACCTCTACTCTGATCACACCTCCAGATCCTCACCCATCCCTCCACTCTGATCATACCTCCAGATCCTCCCCATCCCTCCACTCTGATCACGCCCCTAGATCTTCACCCATCCCTCCACTCTGATCACACCCTACAGAACCTCACCTATCCCTCCACTCTGATCACACCTCCAGATCCTCGCCCATACCTCTACTCTGATCACACCTCCAGATCCTCACCCATCCCTTCACTCTGATCACACCTCCAGATCCTCGCCCATACCTCTACTCTGATCACACCTCCAGATCCTCCCCCATCCCTCCACTCTGATCACAACTCCAGATCCTCACCCATCCCTCAACCTTGATCACAACCCCTCCGATACCCCCCTTCCCCATCACATAAAATCCCCCAAAATTGGGATTCGCCCACCCTCCTTTGCATACTTTGATCCGTTCTCCCTGTTTTCTCTGTGACAGCAGCTAAACAGCAGGTAAACGAAATCCTCCACGGTGCCCCCTCTCTTAAACCAAGTGCAGCGTGCAGGTTTTAGTTAGCCTGCTGCCTGGGCTCTCTTATGGAGGGTGTCTCTCTAAATGTTACACCCGGGGCAACTGCACCCATATGCTACACCACAGGCTATAACAACCTAAAACCTAAAAACCAAGCACACACACACCACATCAAACAGAAAATTAGGAGGTTCTGCATTTTTTAGCCACAACTTTGTAAAGTTAGAAAAAAAATGACACCTCCCCATTAAGTTTAATGAAATTCAAAGTCAATCAAGTTCCACTGTGTTGCATACTGTATGGATAAGTTTAACATGTTTCAGGCACTAGGGGCAGACAAACCATTTGATCACAGGCTGTGTGCTGGAGCTCCCTGCCCTGTCACCTTTTTAGCTCTTGGTGTCATGAAAACTTGTCAGAAGTTACTCATACAGATAGCAGAGGAAGGAGGCAGCAGACAGAAATGATACTTAGTGCCCTCGACTGAGACAAGCACACACTATAGAGGGATATGCTTTGTTCAGATTTAATGTCTGAGGTTTACAACCACCAACTGGGAGGGGAAATAAAAGTTGAGTGACAAATTAACAACAATGCTAAACAATTCCCAGCACTCGTGCCTTAAGGCCTCATTCACATGGGGTGTATCAATGAGTACCAGACACCAGGGCCAGGTTGACTTGCATGGGGATGTACAGATGTTCCATGCATCCCTGAGCAGACAGTCGCCCTGGACGCAGCGCCTGCACAGACATGGCTGCTGCTCCCCATATGACATACATGTGGGTGCGTGTACCTGTCTGTGTTTGGGGTCATGCACCCCCATGGATGTCATATTGGGAGCCGCGACTGTGTCCATGCATACGCCGTGTCATCAATGGGACTGTCTGTAATGATATGCATGGAACACCTGTGCGGGTCAACACGGCCCTTGCATGGGATAGGCATTGATATTACTTGTGTGAATGAGGCCCAATACTGTATCCAGATGTTTATTTATGGGAGAGAAGAGTAAAGCTGAGCTTACATCCAATGACTGGGCTGCCAATATTTGGCCATACTCATATAAGGGTAATAGAACTAAACATTGCCCTGGTTAAGCGCCATTGGCAAGCTTCTGGATGATTTGGTGGACAACAGAAAACCTTTTCAGAAATCTCGCTGGCAATTCCCATTTCACCGAAAAAATCATCTCAATGATAATTATTAGGGGAGGGGGCGAAGGAGATTTCCAGCTCCAAATGAAGTCTAAACTAGAATTCTTGGAGGATAAACTCTGTAGGCACCTGGACATGAAGGACCCAGTCGGACCGATCCCAGTTCACACCATCATCAAATCAGCTCCCTGTATGACTTGTGAATTGGTTGATGAAGCCTATTATTATGAGATGAAGCATCTGTATGTAGCACCTCTGTGTACAGTGTAGGAAAATGTCGCTGGGCCCCTTTTTGTGGTCAGAGGAGCCGGAGGCTAATTTGTTTATAGATAGTTGGCGGAGCTCCAAGGGCAGAGCCTCTGTTGCCTCCCTCTGGCTTCTGGCACTGCTGGAGGGTTAGAGAACTTAAAGGGCAGAGAAGCAAAAGACGAGGCCCGGATATTTATGGAGTCTCCTCCAATCCCTGGGTGGGGATGGCACCAGAAGGTGGAGAGACATGCCATAAATATTCTGGAACCTGACCATGTGGGAGTAAAGTCGCTTGGAGAGGACCCCAGTGCTGGGGGGCTCAGCCCCTGGGCAGGCGTAAGGAGCCAGAGGAAGAGAGATTGAGACCAGAAGCAGCCACAGTCTCATACCCTTTCAGCCTCAGCTAGGCTTAGCTGAAGCCATCCTGGGAGCCATTGGGACCTGTCCAGCTGTCCCAATGACTTGACTTGACATGTGCTTCAGGATTCACCAAAGGGACTGAGTGAATAACTTCAAGCATTACACACACCCCAGAGCCTGGTGCAATACCCAGCTAGCTTTCTACCAAGGGACAGCTTAGAGACATCCAAAGCCAGTACAGCTACCCTACACCTCTTGCTTGGGGAATCTAAGGAGCAGCCAAGTGCCCCCGAATTTTCTACAGAGATAGAGCACCTGCATTCAGTGATTTCTCTACCAGTTGAGTTGATCCGTTTATCGCATGGGAGGATAGCCCTGTGATTTTTGGTAGCCAGAGACCGTTTCAAGTCTTCAAGTTGCATTCAAGTTACCGTTCTGGGCATCCCATACCTTCCCATCCCTATCCAAGTTTGTCCCTTAATAAAACAAAACACAGGGGACCGGTTCTTGACATCTGAGCAAGTGTTGGAAAATACCTGTTGCCTGGCTGTGCATGTGAGGGAACATCAAAAAATCCAGCAGCTCCTAATGGAGTAGCTCTTTATGTAAATAAAATGGCTAAAAGAGAACCTGTCTATTTGATAAATCTGATGGTTCCTTTGTAGGTATTTGGTGGAACTACAACTGGAGTGGATTATTTCAGCTCATATTAAGTAGATGTTGATGCCGGGAGTAAATCATTTCCATAGTATGCCACCTGTACAGACATAAAGGCACAGCCTCAATCCCAAGTAACAAATAATTACACCACATGTGTGACCCATTCTCCTGCAAAACAATGCTAGCTCTATATTTCTACACTAAACATACATTTTATAGGGAATAGTTCATCACCTACATCTGTAAATGCATTTCCAGACTTATATAAAATGTTCACCAGAGGAGAGGAGACCCCTCATGGTGTTTCTGTACACTTTAAAAGACTCCCCTTGGGGGATATAGCAAGGAGGTGACACCATAAATCCATGGTAAGAGCCCACCTAGAGCAAACAAAGAATGACCCACTCAGACTTGGGGTTCCAGAACAATGACACACTGATACTTGGGGGTCCCAGAACAATGACACACTGATACTTGGGGGTCCCAGAACAATGACACACTGATACTTGGGGGTCCCAGAACAATGACACCCTGACACTTGGGGGTCCAGAACAATGACACCCTGACACTTGGGGGTCCAGAACAATGACACACTGACACTTGGGGGTCCCAGGACAATGACACACTGACACTTGGGGGTCCAGAACAATGACACACTGACACTTGGGGATCCAGAACAATGACACACTGACACTTGGGGATCCAGAACAATGACACACTGACACTTGGGGGTCCCAGGACAATGACACCCTGACACTTGGGGGTCCCAGGACAATGACACACTGACACTTGGGGGTCCCAGGACAATGACACCCTGACACTTGGGGGTCCCAGGACAATGACACACTGACACTTGGGGGTCCAGAACAATGACACACTGACACTTGGGGGTCCCAGAACAATGACACACTGACACTTGGGGGTCCAGAACAATGACACACTGACACTTGGGGATCCAGAACAATGACACCCTGACACTTGGGGGTCCCAGGACAATGACACCCTGACACTTGGGGATCCAGAACAATGACACCCTGACACTTGGGGGTCCCAGGACAATGACACACTGACACTTGGGGGTCCAGAACAATGACACACTGACACTTGGGGGTCCCAGAACAATGACACACTGACACTTGGGGGTCCAGAACAATGACACACTGACACTTGGGGGTCCAGAACAATGACACACTGACACTTGGGGATCCAGAACAATGACACACTGACACTTGGGGATCCAGAACAATGACACACTGATACTTGGGGATCCAGAACAATGACACACTGACACTTGGGGATCCAGAACAATGACACACTGACACTTGGGGGTCCCAGAACAATGACACACTGACACTTGGGGATCCAGAACAATGACACCCTGACACTTGGAGGCTCAGAACAATGACACCCTGACACTTGGGGATCCAGAACAATGACACCCTGACACTTGGGGATCCAGAACAATGACACACTGACACTTGGGGGATCCAGAACAATGACACATTGACACTTGGAGGTTCAGAACAATGACACCCTGACACTTGGGGATCCAGAACAATGACACCCTGACACTTGGAGGCTCAGAACAATGACACCCTGACACTTGGGGATCCAGAACAATGACACACTGACACTTGGGGGATCCAGAACAATGACACACTGACACTTGGGGGATCCAGAACAATGACACACTGACACTTGGAGGTTCAGAACAATGACACACTGACACTTGGGGATCCAGAACAATGACACACTGACACTTGGAGGCTCAGAACAATGACACCCTGACACTTGGGGATCCAGAACAATGACACCCTGACACTTGGAGGCTCAGAACAATGACACACTGACACTTGGGGATCCAGAACAATGACACCCTGACACTTGGAGGCTCAGAACAATGACACACTGACACTTGGGGATCCAGAACAATGACACTCTGACACTTGGGGGTCCCAGGACAATGACACCCTGACACTTGGGGATCCAGAACAATGACACCCTGACACTTGGGGGTCCCAGGACAATGACACACTGACACTTGGGGGTCCAGAACAATGACACACTGACACTTGGGGGTCCCAGAACAATGACACACTGACACTTGGGGGTCCAGAACAATGACACACTGACACTTGGGGATCCAGAACAATGACACACTGACACTTGGGGATCCAGAACAATGACACACTGATACTTGGGGATCCAGAACAATGACACACTGACACTTGGGGGTCCCAGAACAATGACACACTGACACTTGGGGGTCCAGAACAATGACACACTGACACTTGGGGATCCAGAACAATGACACACTGACACTTGGGGATCCAGAACAATGACACACTGACACTTGGGGGTCCCAGAACAATGACACACTGACACTTGGGGATCCAGAACAATGACACCCTGACACTTGGAGGCTCAGAACAATGACACCCTGACACTTGGGGATCCAGAACAATGACACCCTGACACTTGGGGATCCAGAACAATGACACACTGACACTTGGGGGATCCAGAACAATGACACATTGACACTTGGAGGTTCAGAACAATGACACCCTGACACTTGGGGATCCAGAACAATGACACCCTGACACTTGGAGGCTCAGAACAATGACACCCTGACACTTGGGGATCCAGAACAATGACACACTGACACTTGGGGGATCCAGAACAATGACACACTGACACTTGGGGGATCCAGAACAATGACACACTGACACTTGGAGGTTCAGAACAATGACACCCTGACACTTGGGGATCCAGAACAATGACACCCTGACACTTGGAGGCTCAGAACAATGACACACTGACACTTGGGGATCCAGAACAATGACACCCTGACACTTGGAGGCTCAGAACAATGACACACTGACACTTGGGGATCCAGAACAATGACACACTGACACTTGGAGGTTCAGAACAATGACACATTGACAGTTTGTGGTCCTAGAACATCATGTACTCCATTTCTATTACTGAACAGTATATGATGAGGAATCTGGAGTGAAGAATAATGAAGGGAAATGTCTTTTAGAAGATCTCACACAAAGTGAAGGAGAAATGATTAGAAGAAGGAATAATCGGCAGTGACGGAGCTCCTCGGTGAGCGGACTCTGACTCACTCTAGCTGCGGGGTACACTCCAATGTTGCGGCACATTCTTCAAAACTCCAGAATCTGTCAGATCAACCGACGGCTTGGAGAACTCTGTAAAGACCGAGCAGTAAGAAGACATGACAGTTTGGGGGCTCGGGCCCCTCCATCACTGCATCAGAATCCTTCCCCACCCCCATCAGCTCCACATACTGGGGATGAATACAGTCACTGCTGTATACAAGTCTGTTGGAGGAGCAATGGAAGGAGGTTGTAGCCTCTGATGATGGTGGAGATCACAGGGCTGTGCTCAGGTCGTACCTTCTGGTGGCAAGTCAGAAGGTGAGAGGCTGCCGCAGGGGCTGATCTGTGTCAGACATTTGTAAACACGGCCAAGAGCATACCAAAGTCCCTGACGGGTTTATATAAATTAAAGAGGACCTGTCCACAGACCTGTACACCGATATTTTACAGAATTCAGTCTAATAAAGTGTTAGTACGTAGAAGGCTTTCTTCTCAGGGAATAGGTGCAGGTAACCTCCCGCCCAACCCCTTGTCTCTGCCCCCTATCCACCTCTGAGCACCAGCCCTTGGTTCCCCACCTCCCAGTACCGCCCTATTTAGAGAATACAGTACAAAGTATCATTTTGTGGTGTTAAGTAATTTGTATGGAATTTGTTAAGAAAAGCAGTAAAATAAATACCCTCCAGCATCAATAGACCACCCCCAGCAACAAGAGACCCCCAGGTACAAAATACCCTCCAGCAACAATAGACCACCCCCAGCAACAATAGACCCCCCCAGCTACAAGAGACCACCCCCCCAGCAACAATAGACCCCCCAGCAACAATAGACCACCCCAGCAACAAGAGACCCTCAGCTACAAAATACCCTCCAGCAACAATAGACCACCCCCAGCAACAATAGACCACCCCCAGCAACAATAGACCCCCCCAGCAACAACAGACCCCCCCCAGTGACAAGAGACCCCCCCCAGCAACAAAAGACCCACCAGCAACAAGAGACCCCCCAGCAACAAAAGACCCCTACCCCAGCAACAAAATACCCACCAGCAACAAGAGACACCAATCAGCAACAAAAGACCCCTCCCCCAGCAACAAGAGACCCCACCCCAGCAACAAGAGACCCCCCAGCAACAAGAGACCCCTACCCCAGCAACAAAATACCCCCAGCAACAAGAGACCCCTCCCCCAGCAACAAGAGACCCCACAAGCAACAAGAGACCCCCAGCAACAAGAGACCTCTCCCCAAACAACAGATCCTCCCAGAGACAAATCACCCCCAGCAACAAAGGAGCACACAGCAAAAGATTCCCCAGCAGCAAGCATTAATAAATCCTCCAACACTTCTCAGCAGATGGCAAACACCCCCCCCCCAAAAAAAAAAGAATGAGCATTATGTGCCAGCAACCCCCCCAAAAAAAAAAAACAATATGAGCACTCATCTTCACACCTATCCGCTAAGCATACTTTCCCTTTGCAAGCTAACATTTTTCCCAAACAAAAGTTCCCTCTTCCAGTACAAATTCCGTCCTCCCAGCTCAAATCTCCTCCTTCCCTAAATCCCCCCCTTCCCAAATCTCCTCCCTTCCCAAATCCCCTCTTCCCCAAATCCCCCCTTCCCAAATCTCCTCCCTCCCCAAATCCCCCCCTTCCCAAATCTCCTCCCTCCCCAAATCCCCCCCCTTCCCAAATCTCCTCCCTCCCCAAATCTCCTCCCTCCCCAAATCTCCTCCCTCCCCAAATCCCCCCCTTCCCAAATCTCCTCCCTCCTCAAATCGCCCCTTCCCCAATCCCCCCTTTCCCAAATCTCCTCCCTTCCCAAATCTCCTCCCTCCCCAAATCCCCTCTTCCCTAAACCCCCCCTTCCCAAATCTCCTCCCTCCCCAAATCCCCCCCTTCCCAAATCCCCCTTCCTCAAATCCCCCCTTCCCAAATCTCCTCCCTCCCAAATCCCCCCCTTCCCAAATCTCCTCCCTCCCCAAATCCCCCCTTCCCTAAACCCCCCCTTCCCAAATCTCCTCACTCCCCAAATCCCCCCCCTTCCCAAATCTCCTCCCTTCCCAAACCCCCCCTTCCAAATCTCCTCCCTCCCAAACCCCCCCTTCCAAATCCCCCTTCCTCAAATCCCCCCTTCCCAAATCTCCTCCCTCCCCAAATCCCCCCTTCCCAAATCTCCTCCCTCCCCAAATCCCCCCCTTCCCAAATCCCCCCTTCCCAAATCTCCTCCCTCCCCAAATCCCCCCCTTCCCAAATCTCCTCCCTCCCCAAATCGCCCCTTCCCCAATCCCCCCTTCCCAAATCCCCTCCTTCCCAAATCCCCTCCCTTCCCAAATCTCCTCCCTCCCCAAATCCCCCCTTCCCCAAATCCCCCCCTTCCCAAATCTCCTCCCTCCCCAAATCCCCCCCTTCCCAAATCTCCTCCCTCCCCAAATCCCCCCTTCCCTAAACCCCCCCTTCCCAAATCTCCTCCCTCCCCAAATCCCCCCCCTTCCCAAATCTCCTCCCTTCCCAAACCCCCCCTTCCCAATCTCCTCCCTCCCCAAATCCCCCCCTTCCCAAATGCCCCTTCCTCAAATCCCCCCTTCCCAAATCTCCTCCCTCCACAAATCCCCCCCTTCCCAAACCCCCCCTTCCCAAATCTCCTCCCTCCCCAAATCCCCCCCTTCCCAAATCCCCCCCTTCCCAAATCTCCTCCCTCCCCAAATCCCCCATTCCCAAACCCCCCTTCCCAAATCTCCTCCCTTCCCAAATCCCCCCTTCCCAAATCTCCTCCCTCCCCAAATCCCCCCCTTCCCAATCTCCTCCCTCCCCAAATCCCCCCCTTCCCAAATCTCCTCCCTCCCCAAATCCCCCCCTTCCCAAATCTCCTCCCTCCCCAAATCCCCCCCTTCCCCAAATCCCCCCTTCCCAAATCCCCCCTTCCCAAATCTCCTCCCTTCCCAAATCCCCCCCTTCCCAAATCTCCTCCCTCCCCAAACCCCCCCTTCCCCAAATCCCCCCCCTTCCCAAATCTCCTCCCTCCCTAAATCCCCCCCTTCCCAAATCTCCTCCCTCCCCAAATCCCCCCTTCCCCAAATCCCCCCTTCCCAAATCCCCCCTCCCCAAATCCCCCCCTTCCCAAATCTCCTCCCTCCCCAAATCCCCCCCTTCCCAAATCCCCCCTTCCCAAATCTCCTCCCTCCCCAAATCCCCCCCCTTCCCAAATCTCCTCCCTCCCCAAATCTCCTCCCTCCCCAAATCCCCCCCTTCCCAAATCTCCTCCCTCCTCAAATCGCCCCTTCCCCAATCCCCCCTTTCCCAAATCTCCTCCCTTCCCAAATCTCCTCCCTCCCCAAATCTCCTCTTCCCTAAACCCCCCCTTCCCAAATCTCCTCACTCCCCAAATCCCCCCCTTCCCAAATCTCCTCCCTTCCCAAACCCCCCCTTCCCAAATCTCCTCCCTCCCCAAATCCCCCCCTTCCAAATCCCCCTTCCTCAAATCCCCCCTTCCCAAATCTCCTCCCTCCCCAAATCCCCCCTTCCCAAATCTCCTCCCTCCCCAAATCCCCCCTTCCCTAAACCCCCCTTCCCAAATCTCCTCACTCCCCAAATCCCCCCCCTTCCCAAATCTCCTCCCTTCCCAAACCCCCCTTCCCAAATCTCCTCCCTCCCCAAATCCCCCCCTTCCCAAATCCCCCTTCCTCAAATCCCCCCTTCCCAAATCTCCTCCCTCCCCAAATCCCCCCCTTCCCAAATCTCCTCCCTCCCCAAATCCCCCCCTTCCCAAATCCCCCCCTTCCCAAATCTCCTCCCTCCCCAAATCCCCCCCCTTCCCAAATCTCCTCCCTCCCCAAATCGCCCCTTCCCCAATCCCCCCCTTCCCAAATCCCCCCTTCCCAAATCCCCTCCTTCCCAAATCCCCTCCCTTCCCAAATCTCCTCCCTCCCCAAATCCCCCCTTCCCCAAATCCCCCCCTTCCCAAATCTCCTCCCTCCCCAAATCCCCCCCTTCCCAAATCTCCTCCCTCCCCAAATCCCCCCTTCCCTAAACCCCCCCTTCCCAAATCTCCTCCCTCCCCAAATCCCCCCCTTCCCAAATCTCCTCCCTTCCCAAACCCCCCCTTCCCAAATCTCCTCCCTCCCCAAATCCCCCCTTCCCAAATGCCCCTTCCTCAAATCCCCCCTTCCCAAATCTCCTCCCTCCACAAATCCCCCCCTTCCCAAACCCCCCCTTCCCAAATCTCCTCCCTCCCCAAATCCCCCCCTTCCCAAATCCCCCCCTTCCCAAATCTCCTCCCTCCCCAAATCCCCCCCTTCCCAAATCCCCCCCTTCCCAAATCTCCTCCCTCCCCAAATCCCCCATTCCCAACCCCCCCTTCCCAAATCTCCTCCCTTCCAAATCCCCCCTTCCAAATCTCCTCCCTCCCCAAATCCCCCCCTTCCCAAATCTCCTCCCTCCCCAAATCCCCCCCTTCCCAAATCTCCTCCCTCCCCAAATCCCCCCCTTCCCAAATCTCCTCCCTCCCCAAATCCCCCCCTTCCCCAAATCCCCCCTTCCCAAATCCCCCCCTTCCCAAATCTCCTCCCTTCCCAAATCCCCCCTTCCCAAATCTCCTCCCTCCCCAAACCCCCCCTTCCCCAAATCCCCCCCTTCCCAAATCTCCTCCCTCCCTAAATCCCCCCCTTCCCAAATCTCCTCCCTCCCCAAATCCCCCCCTTCCCAAATCCCCCCCTTCCCAAATCCCCCCTCCCCAAATCCCCCCTTCCCAAATCTCCTCCCTCCCCAAATCCCCCCTTCCCAAATCCCCCCCTTCCAAATCTCCTCCCTCCCCAAATCCCCCCCCTTCCCAAATCTCCTCCCTCCCCAAATCGCCCCTTCCCCAATCCCCCCTTCCCAAATCCCCCCCTTCCCAAATCCCCTCCTTCCCAAATCTCCTCCCTCCCCAAATCCCCCCTTCCCCAAATCCCCCCCTTCCCAAATCTCCTCCCTCCCCAAATCCCCCCCTTCCCAAATCTCCTCCCTCCCCAAATCCCCCCTTCCCTAAACCCCCCCTTCCCAAATCTCCTCCCTCCCCAAATCCCCCCCCCTTCCCAAATCTCCTCCCTTCCCAAACCCCCCCTTCCCAAATCTCCTCCCTCCCCAAATCCCCCCCCTTCCCAAATGCCCCTTCCTCAAATCCCCCCTTCCCAAATCTCCTCCCTCCACAAATCCCCCCCTTCCCAAACCCCCCCTTCCCAAATCTCCTCCCTCCCCAAATCCCCCCTTCCCAAATCCCCCCCTTCCCAAATCTCCTCCCTCCCCAAATCCCCCATTCCCAAACCCCCCTTCCCAAATCTCCTCCCTTCCCAAATCCCCCCTTCCCAAATCTCCTCCCTCCCCAAATCCCCCCTTCCCAAATCTCCTCCCTCCCCAAATCCCCCCCTTCCCAAATCTCCTCCCTCCCCAAATCCCCCCCTTCCCAAATCTCCTCCCTCTCCAAATCCCCCCCTTCCCCAAATCCCCCCTTCCCAAATCCCCCCTTCCCAAATCTCCTCCCTTCCCAAATCCCCCCCTTCCCAAATCTCCTCCCTCCCCAAACCCCCCCTTCCCCAAATCCCCCCCCTTCCCAAATCTCCTCCCTCCCTAAATCCCCCCCTTCCCAAATCTCCTCCCTCCCCAAATCCCCCCTTCCCCAAATCCCCCCCTTCCCAAATCCCCCCTTCCCAAATCCCCCCTTCCCAAATCTCCTCCCTCCCCAAATCCCCCCCTTCCCAAATCTCCTCCTTCTCCAAATCCCCCCTTCCCCAAACCCCCCCTTCCCAAATCTCTTCCCTCCACAATTTCCCCCCTTCCCAAATCTCTTCCCTCTACAAATCCCCCCTTCCTAGTACAAATCCTCTACCACTCAAATTTCCCAGCCCACATATTGTATGTAAACGGTGTTCGCACCACACTTGTGAGGTATCACCACAGACTTCCTCTGTCACTCTAAACTGGTAACCTGTAAAGGCTTTTAAAGCGTTGCTAATAAAGATTTTTAGGTACCGTAGTTTGTCTCCATTCCTCGGGTGTACGGAATTTTAAAGCGTGACATGTTTGGTATCTATTTACTTGGCATAACATCATGTTTTATATTTTAGTAAAAAGTTAGTTATATAGTGTTTGTGTGCAATAAAATTAATTAGAGTGTATCCCCCCCCCCCCCTCCAAAAAAAATTGTGCTTGAAAAAACGCTGCGAAAATCGAGAGACATAAAAATTTGCAACACCCACCATTTTATTCTCTAGGGTGATGGTGAACCTTGGCAGCCCAGATGTTTTGGAACTACATTTCCCATGAGGCTCATACACTCTGCAGTGTAGTTGAGCATCATGGGAAATGTAATTTTCCATCACTGTTTGAGGGTCTCTGCTAAAATATATATACAGTGCCATGAAAAAAGTATTCACACCCCTTGAAATTTCCCACATCTTGTCATGTTACAACAAAAACGTAAATGTATTTTATTGGGATTTTATGTGATAGACCAACACAAAGTGGCTCATAATTGTGAAGTGGAAGGAAAATGATAAATGATACAAATAAGGCTGTGAAAAGTGTGTGTGTGTGTGTGGGGGGGGGGGGGGTATTTGTATTCATCCCCCTTTACTCTGATACCCCTAACTAAAATCTAGATGAACCAATTGCCTTCAGAAGTCACCTAATTAGTAAATAGAGTCCACCTGTGTGTCATTTAATCTCAGTATAAATACAGCTGTTCTGTGAAGCCCTCAGAGGTTTGTTAGAGAACCTTAGTGAACAAACAGCATCATGAAGGCCAAGGAACACACCAGACAGGTCAGGGATAAAGTTGTGGAGACGTATAAAGCAGAGTTAGGTTATAAAAAAATCTCCCAAGCTTTGAACATCTCACGGAGCTCTGTTCAATCCATCATCGGATCAATGGAAAGAGTATGGCACAACTGCCAACCTACCAAGACATGGCCGTCCACCTAAACTGACCGGCCGGGCAAGGAGAGCATTCATCAGAGAAGAGCCAAGAGGTCCATGGTAACTCTGGAGGAGCTGCAGAGATCCACAACTCAGGTGGGAGAATCTGTCCACAGGACAACTATTAGTCGTGTTCTCCACAAATCTGCCCTTTATGGAAGAGTGACAAGAAGAAAGACATTGGTGAAAGAAAGTCATAAGAAGTCCTGTTTGTAGTTTGTGAGAAGCCATGTGGAGGACACAGCAAACATGTGGAAGAAGGTGATCTGGTCAGAGGAGACCAAAATTCAACTTTATGGCCTAAAACAAAATGCTATGTGTGGGGAAAACTAACACTGCACATCACCCTGAACACACCATCCACACCGTGAAACATGGTGGTGGCAGCATCATGTGGTGGGGATGGTTTTCTTCAGCAGGGACAGGGAAGCTGGTCAGAGTTGATGGGAAGATGGATGGAGACAAATACAGGACAATCTTAGAAGAAAACCTGTTAGAGTCTGCAAAAGACTTGAGACTGGGATGGAGGTTCACCTTCCAGCAGGACAACGACCCGAAACATCCAGCCAGAGCTACAATGGAATGGTTTAGATCAAAGCATTTTCATGTGTTAGAATGGCCCAGTCACAGTCCAGACCTAAATCACATTGAGAATCTGTGGGCAAGCAGTCTCCGCTGTAATTCATCTCAAAGGAGGTCTATCGGGTTGAGGTCTGGACTCTGTACAGGCCAGTCAAGTTCCTCCACCCCATTGGCCATTGGCTCCCGCTGCTGTCAATCAAATCCAATGATGAAGGAGACGGGGGGGGGGGTCAATGGATGCAGCAGCAGGACACGGGAGCGCGCCCGCACGGGTGCCCCGAAGGAGAGCGCATCTCCAATGGGGCACTCGAGAAGAGGAGGAGCCAGGAGAGCGCCGCTGAGGGACTTCAGAAGAGGAGGATTGGGACCACTCTGTGCAAAACAAACTGCACAGAGGAGGTAAGTATGACGTGTTTGTTTAAAAAAAAATAAAACTGAACCTTTAGTTATCCTTTAAAACAGTGGTCTCCAAACTGCAGCCCGGGGGCCGGATGCGGCTCTTTGCTTGCTTTTATATGGCCCATGGCCATATTTCACCAACGAAGGGCCCAGTTCCTCCCAAGAACATCGATCATGAGGCACAATTCCTACCAATGACACCAACGATGGGACAAATTTCCTCCCAATGACACCAACAATGAGGCCCAATGTCACCAATGATGGGGCACAATGTCACCAATGATGGGGCACAATTCCTCACAATAACACCAACGATAGGGCCCAATGTCACCAATGATGGGGCTTAGTTCCTCCCAATGACAACAACAATGAGGCCCAAATGACACCAAGGATGTGACACGATTCCTCCCAATGACACCAACGATAGGGCCCAATGTCACCAATGATGGGGCATAGTTCCTCCCAAAGACACTAACAATGAGGCCCAAATGACACCAAAAATGGGGCACGATTCCTCCCAATGACACCAACGATAGGGCCCAATGTCACCAATGATGGGGCATAGTTCCTCCCAATGACAACAACAATGAGGCCCAAATGACACCAAGGATGGGGCACGATTCCTCCCAATGACACCAACAATGAAGCCCAAATGACACCAAGGATGGGGCACGATTCCTCCCAATGACACCAACGATAGGGCCCAATGTCACTAATGATGGGGCATAGTTCCTCCCAATGACACTAACAATGAGGCCCAAATGACACCAAGCATGGGGCACAATTCCTCCCAATGACACCAACGATAGGGCCCAATGTCACCAATGATGGGGCATAGTTCCTCCCAATGACACCAACAAGGAGGCCCAAATGACACCAAGGATGGGGCACGATTCCTCCCAATGACACCAACGATGGGGCCAAATGACACCAAGGATGGGGCACGATTCCTCCCAACGACACCAACGATGGGGCCAAATGACACCAAGGATGGGGCACGATTCCTCCCAACGACACCAACGATGGGGCCAAATGACACCAAGGATGGGGCACAATTCCCCCCCCAATGACACCAACGATGGGGTGCAATTCTTCTCATTGACAACAAAGATGGGGCATGGTTTACTCCAACTGATGCTGGGACATTTTCTACTCCCGATGGCCATAGTCCGGCCCCTCTAAAACCTGAAGGACAGTAAACTGGCCCTTTGCTTAGAAAGTTTGGAGACCCCTGCTTTAAAAAAAGAAGTGATGTGTAGACTGGCTTTGCTCTGATGAAGAAGGTTCGTCCCTGGAAACACTTTAGCTGGTGAGTTTCGGTGTCACTAGGTTTGTGTTGATACATCACCATACGAGGGTTCCCCTGTCACTCAGGTCTGGTCTATAATGCTGTATTAGCCTATGGCTACTGGGAATATGCACTCCTTACTGGTCCTATTCCAGTAAAGTTTGATCTAGTGATGCACTAGGGGTCTTTGCACCCCTTCTTTATTTTTTATATCTTTGCAATCACAGAAAGGTTGAAGGATTGCCCCATCTAGACGACAATCGTCCTGGTCATCAGATGAAGAGATCAGTGTCCTCATATCTTTTCATAAAAACGCTAAACATTAAAGCCCGGCTGCTAAATCTCAGCCATTTCCAGCGGCAGCCGCGGTTGGCAGGACTCAGACATCACGTTTTATTACTGGTACAATTGACAGTGATTGGTGACAAGGCGTTTTCCATGTCGCTCACAATAGCTATTCAGATCTGAGCGGTACGATGAGGTGGGGGGTTGGGGGGGGGGGGAAATCTGCGCCTGAGAGATTGTTTAGATCTTTACTCCTCGGGGGACTCTTTTAAAGAAAAGCGAATTGGGCCTTTCGCCTTCCCTGCGGTAAGCGGAGATGGCAATATTGTCTCTTAATTGATAAGAGGAAAGCGTCACCCCGCAGTGTTTAAATGTCAGCCGGAGGGATTTGTCTTCTGCATCTCGCAGGCACAATGAAGGAGACGTACGGCTTTCTCCGGGAACAATTCTCAGATGAAGGCTGAGCCAAGGCTTCATTAAAAAGACGATGACTTCATGAACGCCGCCAAAAGCCCATCCACAAAAAAGGAACGCCTAAGAAATGCACAAAGACATCGGAAACCTCGTACCGGCCAATCGTGTTTACAAAAATAATAGTCATGGCGTCAATTATGTTCATCAAAACCTTTCATTGATGTCATTCCAACAAATTGTGTGATTCACATTTACGGCAGACATAATCGGTGGGGGGGGGGGGGGGGGGGGGGGGGGGTGGACAGACCAGTGGTTGTCAACTTATGAACTAAAGGAAGCCCCTGACAACACCAAATGTTCAATATACCAGTCGTATTGGGACGCGGGCCTTTACACGCACATGAACTTTAATGACATCCCAGTCTTATAGGGCGTACACACGGTCGGACTTTGTTCGGACATTCCGACAACAAAATCCTAGGATTTTTTCCGAGGGATGTTGGCTCAAACTTGTCTTGCATACACACGGTCACACAAAGTTGTCGGAAAATCCGATCGTTCTAAACGCGGTGACGTAAAACACGTACGTCGGGACTATAAACGGGGCAGTGGCCAATAGCTTTCACCTCTTTATTTATTCTGAGCATGCGTGGCACTTTGTCCGTCGGATTTGTGTACACACAATCGGAATTTCCAACAACGGATTTTGTTGTCGGAAAATTTTATCTCCTGCTCTCCAACTTTGTGTGTCGGAAAATCCGATGGAAAATGTCCGATGGAGCCCACACACGGTCGGAAATTCCGACAACACGCTCCGATCGGACATTTTCCATCGGAAAATCCGACCGTGTGTACGGGGCATTAGTCCGTAGGGTTCAATATTGAGTTGGCCCACCCTTTGCAGCAATAACAGCTTCAACTCTTCTGGGAAGGCCGTCCACAAGGTTTAGGAGGGTGTCTATGGGAATGTTTGACCATTCTTCCAGAAGCGCATTTGTGAGGTCAGGCACTGATGTTGGATGGGAAGGCCTGGCTCGCAGTCTCCGCTCTAATTCATCCCAAAGGTGTTCTATCGGGTTGAGGCCAGTCAAGTTCCTCCACCCCAAACTCGCTCATCCATGTCTTTATGGACCTTGCTTTGTGCACTGGTCCAAATCATTTGGTGGAGGGGGGGATTATGGTGTGGGGGTTGTTTCTCAGGGGTTGGGCTTGGACCCTAATGCCCTGTATACAGGACCGGTTTTGCCGTCGGAATAAACTCTGAAGGTTTTTCCAACGAAGTTCCGACAGAATTCCACTCAAGCAGTCTTGCATACACACGGTCACACCAAAGTCCGTCCGTCCAGAACGAGGTAACATACAACAGGTAAGACGGGACTAGAAAAAGGAAATCAATAGCCAGCAGCCAATAGCTTTCGTCTCGTACATGCTTTGGGGCATGCGTCGTTTTTGGTACGTTTGAACAGCATACAGATGAGCGGGTTTCCCGATAGGGATTACAGTAGTTCCGTCGGAAACATTTAGAACATGTTCTCTATCTAAGTCCGTCTGAATTTTCAATGGAAAAAGTCCGATGGGGCATACACACGGTCGGAATATACGATGAAAAGCTCCCATCAGACTTTTTCTGACATCAGCATACCAAGACATTTTGAGAAATTTCATGCTCCCAACTTTGTGGGAACAGTTTGAGGACGGCCCCTTCTTCTTCCAACATGACTGAGCACCAGTGCACAAAGCAAGGTCCATAAAGACATGGATGAGCGAGTTTGGGGTGGGGGAACTTGACTGGCCTGCACAGAGTCCTGACCCGATAGAACACCTTTGGGATGAATTAGAGCGGAGATTGCAAGCCAGGCCTTCTCGTCCAACATCAGTGCCTGACCTCACAAATGCGCTTCTGAAAGAATGGTCAAACATTCCCATAGACACCCTCCTAAACCTTGTGGACGGCCTTCCCAGAACAGTTGAAGCTGTTATAGCTGCAAAGGGCGGAGCCAACTCAATATTGAACCCTACGGACTAAGACTGGGATGTCATTAAAGTTCATGTGTGTGTAAAGGCAGGCGTCCCAATACTTTTGGTAACATCGTGTATGTCTGGGGGTTCTAATTCTGAAGAAATGATTGCGTGTAAGCAGGGGTTAGTATCCCTTTTGGGGAAATCCCTCCTCTGGGTGGACATGGCGAGTTGTGACTAGCTCATAGATGGGGTGCAGCGTGGTGTGGTAGCAATAATACACTCAGTCCAAGTGCGATGTAAAGAACTTGTATTGAAGTATGCAAGAAGTGTAAAGACAGTTCACAATAAACCTTTTGGGAAGACATCCCAACCGGGAGCACTCACAGGTCCCAACAGCGTGTAGAGAGCAGGTTTCAGCCAAACTGACAGCGTCTGTTAGAAGGGGCAGAATGCAGCCTGGTTGTCTTGTGCCCAAGCGGGAAGATGTCCAGAGAAGCTGGAAACCCTACGCTTTCCCTCCTAGTCAAAAACCTTTCCCTGTCGCTAGATCTGTCCCTAACAGATGGGGAACCTGTCCCTACTCTACCCACTCGCAAAAATGCAAGCCAAGTCTAAAATATGCTCTGCCAGACCCAAGATGGACATCAGAGTCACATGGGCAGCAGCATCCAATCGAATAGCTTCCCCAGTGACCCAGGAAACCACTGATGGGAAGAGACTACCCCTAGTATAGTGGTATGTAAGCTTGTAGCCTCAGGAAGTGAGCCCCCTGGGTTTAGGCCACATTAAGGCTGGGTTGCAGAGCCCATTTCTGGGGACATACTATGAGGAAACTGGAAGAGCTGGGTGGCAATCCTATCTTGAAGGGAAACGTGAACAGTATTGCTGATGTCGGTTGTAAAGAGGCAGACGCGAAGAACCGTACTTTATGTTCCTGCTACAGTAAAATGTTAGAAGGCTGAAGATGTGGACATGCCTTATTTCTGCAGGTGGGCCTCGGGCCAGGAGAACGTGAGTGACCAAAGATAGCGGACATCTCTCCATATTTCAGGTTCCTGTGCAGAAAAATGATGGGAGGGACCCCAGACCAGCACGACCGTAGCTGCTGGCGAATCAGCGGCCCTGCTTACATACAGGGCCATCTTTAATATTGATTGTACCCCTGGCAAACATTTTCTCGAGCCCCCTGAATCCACTTATCAACTATTTGCAGGCAGCGTGGACTCAAGGGGCAGCTGCTTTGGGCCCCACAACAATGACCGGGCCCAGGGCAGCTGCCCCTTTTGCCCCGTGTTAAAGATGGCCCTGCTTACATATATAACAATTTAGAAAAGATCTGATCTGAAAGATATGGAGCGTAAGCTCTTTGGTCCAAGGATTAAAGGTGGCTTTCCTACACCTATGAATAATGCCTCAACCCAGGTTTAGGGAGGTGGAAATCCTTGGTGATAAAACAAGTGACAACCTTCACGAACTGGTGAAATATGGGAAGAGATTCATCTCTGCAGGATCACGTTCACCTTGGCTGAGATAACATGAAAATAAATATATTTATTATTAGAACTTATACTTCCCATAACAAGTACAGCAAAGTATCAATTCAAACTGTTATAGGACAATATGTTGGTTACATAGTTATTTGTTGATTGATTGACCAGGGTGGAGGGGGGTTCCCTGTACTGGTATCAGGTGATTTCTGGTTGGTTGTGGTGGTGACCTCCCATCACTTTCTTTTGGAATAAGCCATCCATTTGTAGCGCTGGTAGATTTTTAATCTACTGCTGATAGGTAAATTTAGTGGGTTATCTGTTCATACATAGTCAGATTTGCCTCTGTTCCAGCTCGGCTGAGTTGTATGTAATTTCACACTGTGCCTGTGGGTGTCGTTACTATGGGCGAGTGTTGGAAAGGCAACGTGTTGAAGCGTATGGGTGCTCCTCTGTCCCGGATATAACTCGGTGGAGGTGGTCCTCCAAGTTGCATTCTGGGAGAGGATATTTATGGGACAGACGCCATGTTTCAGGGTTCTTTTCCGTCCACCTGCTAGCCCTCCTGGCCGACAGATATGCGCTAGGAGTACTACCTCGTGGTCCTCCGATCGGGAGGCTCACGGCGCTGCGGCATGTGGGTGGGCCCAGAGGTTTGTCTGGGGCCTACCACAGCGGCAGAGGAATGGTCCTGAGCTGTCTATCCTATGTGAAGAAGCTGGACAACCGAGAAGATCCCAGGGGAGGACCCGTCATGGAAGGATCATGCAGAGTGCTGGTCTGGAGAGGGGCCTGGTGACTCGGTTGGAGGACGTATCCTGAAGTAATCCTACCGCATAGCACTGCCGGGTTGGCTTAAAGGTCCTGGTGCTGTGTTCGTTGTTCACCAAGAACCAATACATCCTGTGGCAGAGGATTGACGGGTTTTATCTCAATCAAGTCTGTGGCAGAGACTTTTTTTTCGTGCTGCGTACTGGCTGCTAGGTTGGTGAGAGATCCAGACAGGCAAAGATTTCACTATGCAGAGAGAGAGTATATTCAGCTACAAGTTTTAATCCCTAATGCTACATAAAGATCACTAAGAAAAGGTATTTGAGCTTCCCTGCAACTTTCCTTCCACCTCTTTCCTGCTACTTCCTTTAATTTACGTTTAATAAAGCATTGGAAAAGATACTCAAGTGTCCGGTGCCTACAGTGTATATGGTAAACTCAACGGGACCCTAGACCCAGTTCCAGTGAAATGGAGGTAGCGAAGGTGACAGCAACAGCCCGCTTAAACCAGCAGCTCCACCGTAAGTAAGTGCTATATGTGGGGGTGTCGTCCGGGATTTGTTGGCGGTTAACCTCCCGCAGCCCTGAGAAGTATTTCATTGGGAGTTTACGCTGGAATAGATTGCTGGACTTTGTCATTTTTCAGGAGAAGAAGGGGTTAAAGTTGCAGGACTTTATTTCTGACTGCGTAGGCTGTGGGTGAGAGGTGAAAGCCCGGGAGCTACGTGATCAGAAGAACAATTGGGAGAGCCTAGCTACTTGTTACCGCGTGGGACGCGTGTGTGTGTTGGCGCCAGAGAAGAAGAGAGGCCTCGTGATCGTGTTGAGAAGATCAAAGTGCGGCCATGTCTTTTTCGTTGATACAGCCAACTGTGGGACCTAGAATGCTCCCTACGAGTGCCGCTGCGGGTGCTATGCTGACCGGAACCTTGCTGACAGATACCGGTATTCGTCTGAAACCGCAGGGGAGGTTTGTTTTCTATACAGTCGGAGATATTGAAGGGCTGGGCATGCTTTGCCACAAGTGTGAAGGATTGGCTATACATCTCTGTCCATTTGGTCCTTGTTTGCAGTGCGGAGAATATTTTTCGTAGTGGAGCAACCTACTATGTCGCCCCGTGCTTATCGGGCGGACTGGGCTACAGGTATTGCCACAGTAGAAGCTGCTACTTTTGCTTCTGGAGAACGACAGGTCGTGATTTCGTCTGTTGCCACCGAGAGTGTTCCCGAAGGAGATACCGCTGTCACTACTTCATCAGCGGACATTACTTTGATTTCTGCATCCACTACACCTATCCCCGTTGCACCTGTCCAGAGGAAGGTGGGATATGTGAAGGCTTCCCGCGGCCATGGTCGAGGCCTACCCCAGAGACTACCCGAACTGGATCCGGAGAAGTCCACGTCAGGAACAGGTGAGAGATTAGAGGGGAAATATCTGGGACTCCGTGTAAATACTTGCCAGCAGAGGAGTTGAGAGATTCGGAGATAGATTCCATGTCGGATGTCTCCAGTGATGATGACTTATTTGAGACAATGTCACAGGAACTGTTATGGGCTCAGGGCGAAGATGTTGCTTCTGCCTTGACTTTCTCGAAGTGGACAGCCATGGATTCTGGGAAGACATCACCTTGTGTGGAGCCACATCGTACTATCAAGGAGACATTGCCTAAAGTTACTGCTTTGCCTCCGACACCCGTTGGGTCTATGGTGAGTAAATCACCGAACTCTTGTGTGCCTCCTAGTTTGGGGAAAAATAGATCTTTGCCTAAACTTGCACATTTGCAGAGAGTGGTTAACAAACGTGTTGCTATGGAATATGGTCTGGAGTTTCCCTATGTTACTCAGGACATTATGCAAGAATTTGAGGCCAACCGGGAGCTCTGGTACTGTGAAGCTGTTTGGGAATATTTGTGCCTAAGCCTTTCCGGAAAACTGGATGTTCTGTTGCCATGGGCGAACGCTTCAGTGGATGTTTCCTACACTGGAACTATGGTCGGCACATCTATGCTGACAAAGTGGTTATTTGCAGGCCTGGAAAAGATGACATTGTGTACTTTATCACTACAGTAGATAAACTGGGAAAGAAACTGACATTGCCAGATCCCCGGTTTTATTGGTGATTATGAACAAAGAACTTTGGGGTGTATAGTTAGATAGTATTAGTATCTAAAGATCTTCGTGGTCAAGAGATAATGTTTATCCCAATGCTTCTAAATGCAAAGACTCTTTGCAAGCTGGATTTTCTTTATTGAAAGGAGGTGACTTGCCTAAAAACAGGGATGGACTTCTAAAGTTACTTTAGGTTATTTCATTAAGAGATATACCGGAAGAGAGTGTCATTCTTCTTTTGGAATGAGACTTTGCTCCTAAACTGTTTAATTTAGTGTGTGTCTAACTTTGGTTTTTTTTTCAGGAGCAATTGGATCCCTTATCAAGCAGTTAGGCTTTTCAGCTAGATAGATAGTGGAGGTTGTGATAATTGTAATGTGATTTTGTTTGTGGATGTGAACACATTGTTATATAAATGTTAAAACTGTAATATCTCTATACTGTCTTTCCTTCTTCTTTGCCTTTGTCCAAGTTTTTAAGTTCAAATACCTACTCTCAAGCTTGGGAGTTATTTTGACAGATGTTGGGGACAACGTCTATTGTAGTGGGGGGAGTATGCAGCGCTGGTAGATTTTTAATCTACTGCTGATAGGTAAATTTAGTGGGTTATCTGTTCATACATAGTCAGATTTGCCTCTGTTCCAGCTCGGCTGAGTTGTATGTAATTTCACACTGTGCCTGTGGATGTCGTTGTTATTATGGGCCAGTGTTGGAAAGGCAACACGTTGAAGTGTATAAGTGCTCCTCTGTCCCGGGGATAACTCGGTGGAGGTGGTCCTCCGAGTTGCATTCTGGGAGAGGGTATTTATGGGACAGATGCCATGTTTCAGGGTTCTTTTCCGTCCACCTGCTAGCCCTCCTGGCTGACAGGTATGCGCTAGGAGTACTACCTCGTGGTCCTCCGATCGGGAGGCTCACGGCGCTGCGGCGTGTGGGTGGGCCCAGAGGCTTGTCTGGGGCCTACCACAGCGGCAGAGGAATGGTCCTGAGCTGTCTATCCTGTGTGAAGAAGCTGGACAACTGAGAAGATCCCAGGGGAGGACCCGTCATGGAAGGATCATGCAGAGTGCTGGTCTGGAGAGGGGCCTGGTGACTCGGATGGAGGACGTATCCTGAAGTAATCCTACCGCATAGCACTGCCGGGTTGGCTTAAAGGTCCTGATGCTGTGTTCGTTGTTCACCAAGAACCAATACATCCTGTGGCAGAGGATCGTACGGGTTGTATCTCAATCAAGTCTGTGGCAGAGACTTTTGTTCGTGCTGCGTACTGGCTGCTAGGTTGGTGAGAGAGACCTGTCCAGACGGGCAAAGATTCAACTATACAGAAAGAAAGTATATTCAGCTACAAGTTTTAATCCCTAATGCTACATAAAGAACACTAAGAAAAGGTATTTGAGCTTCCCTGCAACTTTCCTTCTATCTCTTTCCTGCCACTTCCTTTAATTTACGTTTAAGAAAGCATTGGAAAAGATACTCAAGTGTCCGGTGCCTACAGTGTATATGGTAAACTCAACGGGACCCTAGACCCGGTTCTGGTGAAATGGAGGTAGCAAAGGTGACGGCAACAGCCCGCTTAAACCAGCAGCTCCACCGTGAGTAAGTGCTACACATTTATGATATCATCGGTCCTCGGCGAGCTCTGCCCAGACTTCAGAGAACTGCTTACTAATGCAAGCTAACAGTTAACCCTTCCACAGCCAGCAATCCATTGCTGAGCAGTCTTCAAAGTAATTAGACAAATTCGCAGCATACCTCTAAATCAGCCCCCCCCCCCCTTTATGGTATCTGTAAATGCCCCTCCCCCCACCCGGGCAAACAAAGAAACAGGATCAGCTTCTCTGTCACCTTACTGAGTGAAAAGGAGGATAATAAAGGGGTGAGGATTTAACTCTTAACAAGAGATGGGAAGTGATGGTGCTGGGCTCATATGTGACATGTATGTGAAGTGATGGTGCTGCTGGGCTCACATGTGACATGTATGTGAAGTGATGGTGCTGCTGGGCTCACATGTGACATGTATGTGAAGTGATGGTGCTGGGCTCACATGTGACATGTATGTGAAGTGATGGTGCTGGGCTTACATGTGACATGTATGGGAAGTGATGGTGCTGGGCTTACATGTGACATGTATGGGAAGTGATGGTGCTGGGCTTACATGTGACATGTAAAGGAAGCGATGGTGCTGGGCTTACATGTGACATGTATGAGAAGTGATAGTGCTGGGTTTATATGTGAGATGTATGTGAAGTGATGCTGCTGGGCTTACATGTGTCATGAGATGTGCAGAGATGGTGCTGGGCTTACATGTGACGTGTATGTGAAGAGAGGTTGCTGGGCTTACATGTGTCATGAGATGTGAAGAGATGGTGCTGGGCTTACATGTGACATGTATGTGAAGTGATGGTGCTGGGCTTACATGTGACATGTATGTGAAGTGATAGTGCTGGGCTTACATGTGACATGTATGTGAAGTGATGGTGCTGGGCTTACATGTGACATGTATGGGAAGTGATGGTGCTGGGCTTACATGTGACATGTATGGGAAGTGATGGTGCTGGGCTTACATGTGACATGTATGTGAAGTGATGGTGCTGGGCTTACATGTGACATGTATGTGAAGTGATGGTGCTGGGCTTACATGTGAGATGTATGTGAAGTGATAGTGCTGGGCTTACATGTGACATGTATGTGAAGTGATGGTGCTGGGCTTACATGTGGCATGTAAGACATGTGTGCAGGCTCTTCACATTGCTCTCTCCTGATACTGGAAGAAAGGGGGCTGTGTTGTTTTCCTCTATGTAGACTTCCCTGGGGGTCTCATCCAGCCAGAACCCCACATGCCTATTTGCATATCTCTTGTCTGATTGGAGCAGAGGGAAGAAGGGGAGTGTCTGAGGTGGAGGGCTTCTACCCCAATGAGTTAACATTAGGAGAGGCTCTGATTAGCAGATACTTTTTTTGTCAGTGATAAGACTCCCTTTGTGTTCCCCATAGAGGAAGGGTAGCTGTTAACCCTTTCCTGAGAGGAGGAGAGGAAGGGGCACCCATGCCCAGCTGCTTTCCTTTGTCTGAGGCTGCTGTGGATGGAAGCATTGTCTGTGGCTGGGCTCCCAGGGGACTCGCAGCGCTCCGCTCCTGTTGCTCAGTCTCGCTCCACCTCCAGCCTGGGCTTCTGGAATATGAGGCACCATGGGCTGGTGTGATCGTGGGGTCCAGATGCTGCTGACCACCGTAGGGGCTTTTGCAGCCTTCAGCCTGATGACCATAGCCATTGGCACCGACTACTGGCTCTACTCCCGGGCTCACATCTGCAACGGGACCAACTTCACCATGGATGACCCCCAGAGCCAACCTAAGAAGACCAAGGGGGACCTCACCCACTCAGGACTCTGGAGGATCTGTTGTATTGAGGGTGAGTGAGGGGCTCTGCCTCTTTGAAATGATATCATTGCAGCTCTCTGAGGGCCCCCTGTTGGCTCTAAGCTGATCTTGACCAGGTGGTACCTCAGTCTTTTTTATTGTGTTTTTGATGTGGTTGCTTAGTAACCAGCATCTGGAGATCCAGCAGCATCCCTGTGATAGATAGCAAGACATTATCAGGATCTTTACACATCTTTGTGTGCCCTGCTGTGAGAATCCTCCCTTCAACCCTGTACTTAGCTATAGAAAGTAATACATCAGTGTGCCTTACATTGTGATAGAGTAAAATGTTTAACTACCCCCTGTATAATAATACTCTGCAGAACTATGGTGGTATCAGTTCTTCAGGTCTGTTCATGGCTCAGAGAAATATTCTGCAATATAATAGGATGTTTTATCCAATATACAATAAGTTTATACAGACTCTGAGAGGGAAAGACTTTCACATGGTAATGGAAATGATGGAAAGGGTTCATTTAGCTTCTATCCTGACAACACAGACGGTGTCACAGTGTGCATGGATGGGAGGGGAAGGAATGTCATGAAATCTTGATGGGAAGCTTGTTTAGGTGAGTTTGGATGGAGGAGCTGTCCAACGGCTCTGGTGCTGAAAAAGCCCAGCTGTTACGGGATGGAGATGCAAATTGACCGTGGTGCTGAAGCTGACCAGCTGTTAGGTGATGGAATTGTCCACTGACTGTGGTGCTGAAGCTGACGAGCTGTTAGGTGATGTAAAAGTCCATTGACTGTGATGCTGAAGTTGACCAGGGATGGAGATGTCCATTGGCTGTGGTGCTGAAGCTGACCAGCTGTTAGGTGATGGAGCTGTTCACTGATTGTTGTGCTGATGCTCCCCAGATATTAGGTGATAGAGATTGCCCATCGGCTCTGGCACTGTTAGGTGATGGAGCTGTCCATCAGGTCTGGTGCTAAAACTGTCCAGTTGTTAGGCAATGGAGCTGTCCACTGACTGCGGTGCTGAAGTTGACCAGCTCTTAGGTGATGGAGATGTCATTGACTGTGGTGCTGAAACAGCCAAGCTGTTAGGTGATGGAGATGTCCATTGGCTGTGGTGCTGAAATGGCCCAGCTGTTAGGTAATGAAGATGTCCATTGGCTGTGGTGGTGAAGCTGACCAGCTGTTAGGTAATGAAGATGTCCATTGACTTTGGTGCTAAAGCTGACCAGCTGTTAGGCAATGGAGCTGTCCACTGACTGTGGTGCTGATGCTGCCCAGATATTAGGTGATAGAGATTGTCCATCAGCTCTGGTGCTGAAGCTGACCAGCAGTAAGGCGATGGAGCTGTCCATCAGGTCTGGTGCTGAACCTGTCAATTTCCTCTGGCGCTGAAGGTGACTGAGCTATCTATCAGTTCTGGTGTTGAAGCTAAATAGCTATGAAGTGATTGAGCTGTCCATTGGGTCTGCTGCTAAAAAACTGTCCAGCTGTTAGGTGATGGAGATGTTCACTGACTGTGGTGCTGAAGCTGACCAGTTCTTAGGTGATGGAGACGTCCATTGACTGTGGTGCTGAAACGGCCCAGCTGATAGGTGATGGAGATGTCCATTGACTGTAGTGCTGAAGCTGGCCAGCTGTTAGGTGACTGAGCCATCTATTGGCTATGGTGTTCAAGCTAAACAGCTGTGAAGTGATGGAGCCATCCATTGGGTTTGGTGCTAAAGCTGCCCAGCTGTTAGGTGATTGTCCATTGGGTCTGATGCCGAAGCGTCCATTGGGTCTGGCGCTGGGCTCATCGTGTCTGATGCTTAAAGTGGTATTAAAGGGGCTGTAAACCCTCAAGGTTTTTCACCTTCATGCATTCTATGCATGAAGGTGAAAAACCTTCTGTAGTGCAGCAGCCCCCCAGAGCCCCCCTTTTACTTAACTGAACCCGATCTTTCCAGCAATGAGAACGAGCTCAGCAGCTCCAGCCGCTGTCTCGGGTCCTCATTGGACAGATTCAAAGCAGCAGGAGCCATTGGCTCCTGCTGCTGTCAATCAAATCCAGTGACAGGTGAGCCGGGGGGTGGGGCCGAGTCCTGCTGTCTGTGTCAATGGACGCAGCAGCAGGACTCGGGAGCGCGCCTGTACGAATGCCCCCATGGAATGCGTCTCTCCGTGGGGGCACTTGATGCGGGGAGGGGCCAGGAGCGCCGGTGGGGGACCCCAGGAAGAGGAGGATCGGGGTCACTCTGTGCAAAACCCTTGCACAGAGGAGGTAAGTATGACATGTTTGTTATTAAAAAAAAAAAAATAAATAAAAAAAAACTTTACAACCCCTTTAAGCTCAAAAACAAAAATGTTATACATTACAGTTTAACAATCATTAGATGTGGCGGCTGCATTCATTTTCTTTTTTTAGGTTCTTTCCCTCTGTTTTCACCTGGTTATCTGGTCAGTAACACACCTCCTCTATTAGAGTGCCCCCACTCTGGATGAAGGAGCACAGGGGGCACCTTTGGAAAGCAGCATTCTTAGTCTGGGGGGAGGGGAGTGTTCAATGGACTAGCAGATTTAAATACACTAACAAATTGAAGCCGCACTCCAGCTCACACTTTATAATCAGATTTTTTTTTTTTTTCTTTTGGGTGTGGTGGTGAAGCTGGCCAGTGGTTGTGGTGCTAATGCTGATCTGCGGTTGTGCTGAATAGAGGGATACAGCAAGAAAGGAAGGCGAGGATTATTGATAGTTACCCCCAATGCTGCCCCCTCTCTCCATCCACCGAGTCGGCGGAAGCCCTATGAACAGGAGTGGGGAGTAGACAGGGAGGAGGCTTGGATGGATTTCTACTTCTTATCCATAGATTTCCCTTTACTTTCCTAATTAGCAGCCAAGCTGTGGCATTAATGATCTCCTCCAGGGCTGATGTTCTGAGCGGCTGAATTGTACTTGTTAGAGAGTTGCAGCTCAGGTTGGACAGCTTGGTGGTCTTGCTGGTGGCACAGTGACTGGAATGAGAAGGTTTTATGTCGGGGACGGATCTAGCCAACCTGATCTGGGGGTGCAGGAAAAAAATCAAGGGGCATGGGGGTCAATGCTGTGTGTGTGTCACTGACAGTCTGTCACACAGTGTGGTAGAGAACCCCCATTCCCTGTTCACCCATCGCACTTCTCTACCACCAGTCACCACCTGGACGTAGACCTGTGCAATTCGTTTCCTTCCGAATTAATATTGAGACACATTTTTCGTAATTCGGAGATTCGGATATATCTGAATACCCAAATTACAATATAAACAAATTTTACCAAAAGAACAGAATAATGTAACGAAATTCGGACTGAAATTCGAATAGAATTTTACATTGAACTCCAGTCGAATTCTAACTACACATATTGCTGAAATCAAATATGATGTTATTAGAGTACCATGTCGAAACAATGCTGCTTTTGTTCATCCAAAGGTGATTTAAAGAGTCATTGTAATCACTTGATGAAGATTTTTCTTTTGTTTGTTTACTTTGCTGCATTCAAATCGAAAACAATATAACATTTTCGTTTTGACCGATTCGAAAATGCATCGATTTGAATGTTTCGAATGGAAAAAAAAAATCGGTCAATTCGTAGAAAATTTGAAAATTTCCGAATACGAATTGAACGAATTCTACCGAATTGAACTTAACGAAATAACTAGATTAACTAATCGAAACTAAACAAATTTTTTTCGTCATGCACATGTACCCTGGAAGTAAAGTCTGACAGGTAGTGCAGAGGGGGGTGCAGGCATGCACAGGGAACAATAGTATGTATTATCAGAGTCCTCTTTATATCAGGTGTGCCTATCAGAGACCCCCCCATATCAGGGTCCCCATCAGGGTCCCACCTTACGTCAGGGTCCCCATCAGAGTTCCCACTTACATCAGGTGTCCCTATCAGAGACAACCCCCCCCCCATATCAGGGTCCCCATCAAAGACTCACCTTATATCAATGTCCCCATCAGAGTTCCTACTTTTATCAGATGTCCCTATCAGAGTTCCCCCCATATCAGTGTGCCCCTCAAAGTCAGCCCTTTACATCAGGTGTCCCTATCAGAGACCCCCCCCCCCCATATCAGGATCCTCATAAAAGACTCACCTTATATCCCCATCAGAGTTCCTACTTTTATTAGATGTACCTATCAGAGTTATCCGCCTATCAGGATCCCCATCAAAGTCCCACCCTTACATCAGGTGTCCCTATCAGAGTCCCACCCCACATCAGGGTCCACATCGCTATGACCCCTTAATTCACAGTTCTCCTCAGAATCCTACCCCACATCAGGGCCCCCATCAGAGCCCCCCCCCCTCTCCTTACATCAAGGTCTCTATGAGAGTCCCTCTTACATCAGGTGTCCCCATCAGAGCCCCCCCCCTTACATCAAGTTCCCTAATGAGAGTCCCCCTTACATCAGGTGGCCCTAATCAGGCTGGCTCATGGATCAGTGGATGTGCTCTCAGAGACCTGGGGGGGGGGCACAACTAAAATCTGGGAGGGGCTCAGCCCACCCCAGCTCCCCCCTAGATCTGGGCCTGTTTTACGTATGGACTGTATATGGTCTGGAGTGGAGATGAAGGCTGTACTTTTATCCTTCACCTGCGGTGAGAGATTGACCTGGATTCTGTAACTTAACGCCCCCCCCCCCCCCCTCATCTGGAACACCACAGATACAATACTGATCAAACCGCAATGTAAAAATTAAATGAATACAATGTAAGAGTCTGAAATCACAACTGTCTGCCATCACACTCCTTCCATCCTCCTCTACTGTAGATTGGGGAACCTAAATATCAATATCGATATGACTGAGGCCCATCATAGCTGGAAGCAGGAAATGTCTGGTGCTACATTGTATCATTCTGCTCATGAGATCATTAATGAAGGTAATAACACCATAGTGAGACACAAACTAGACTCTCTCTCTTCTCTTCTTTATCTCTATCTTTTCTCTTGCTCTTTATCTCTCCTCTTCTTCTACTCCTTTGTTTCTTTTTCCTTCTATTTTTTCATTTTTCCTCTCTTCTCTTTTTCCTCATCTTTTCTTTCTCTAGCTCTCTCTTTTTCTCATTTCTCCCCCCGCCTCTTTTTCTCTTCTCTCTCTCCTCCAGTTTACTCCTCCCTTTCTCTTTCTCTATTACCCCTCCTCTCTCCATGTTCCCCTCTCTATTTCCTTTATCTCTCGTCCCCTTTCTCTTTATTTCTGCTCCCTCTCTTTCTTTTTTTCCTCTCTTACTCTGTTCTTCTCCGGCTCACTTCTCCATTTCTCTAACTTTATTAACACCCCCCCCCCAAAACCCTCTCACTCTCTCTCTCATCTTCTCCATCTCACTCCTCTTCTTTTCTTTCTATTAACCCCCCCCCAAACCCAGTGCCATCTTAAGAGCATTATAGGCCCCCGGGCAATACAGTGCACTGGGGCCCTGTCTACACAATTACGCACGATTGTCCATCAAATGCAGCTTTACTGTGCCCGTGAATGCAGAATCACTTTGCCGACCATTGCAGCCTCACTGTGCCCATCAAATGCAGCCTCACTGTGCCCATGAATGCAGCCTCACTGTGCCCATGAATGCAGCCTCACTGTGCCCACCATTGCAGCCTCACTGTGCCCATCAAATGCAGCCTCACTGTTCCCATAAATGCAGCCTCACTGTGCCAACATTGCAGCCTCACTGTGCCCGTGAATGCAGCCTCACTGTGCCCACCATTGCAGCCTCATTGTGCCCATGAATGCAGCCTCACTGTGCCCACCATTGCAGCCTCATTATGCCCACCATTGCAGCCTCACTGTACCCACCATTGCAGCCTCATTGTGCCCATGAATGCAGCCTCACTGTGCCCACTATTGCAGCCTCACTGTGCCCGTGAATGCAGCCTCACTGTGCCCATGAATGCAGCCTCACTGTGCCCATGAATGCAGCCTCACTGTGCCCATGAATGCAGCCTCACTGTACCCAACATTGCAGCCTCACTGTGCCCATGAATGCAGCCTCACTGTGCCCACCATTGCACCCTCACTGTGCCCACCATTACAGCCTCACTGTGCCCACAATTGCACCCTCACCGTGCCCATGAATGCAGCATCACTATGCCAATTAATACAGACTCACCATCGCTTGGTAACACACACACAGCGGGCATCTCCTCCTGTGTATCACGGAGCTGGCTGGGTCTGTGTTCGGCGGCCGCACTCTAACAAGGTCCCGCCCCCCTAGACCAGCTCGTGTGATAGGCGGAGCACTGATTCAGTCTACTATTACATGAGCCAGTCTAAAGGGGCGGGACCTTGTTACAGCGTGGCCGCCGAACACAGACCCAGCCAGCTCCGTGATACACAGGAGGAGGAGGAGAGAGGGAAAGAGCGGAGCGCTGCAGCCGCAACTCAAAGCGGCCCCAGGGCAGGTGGCCTACCAGGAAATATACTGGTGTCCCGGTAGGCCAGTCTTGCCCTGGCTGGGGTTGCTGGGGCCCCCAGGCAAGTTGGGCCCCCGGGCAACTGCCCAGCGTGCCCATGCGAAAAGACGGCCCTGCCCAAACCCTCTCACTCTCCAGGTTCCTCCTCTCTCATTCCCCCTTTTCTTTCCCCACCATCTTTTCTTACTCTCTATATCCCTCTCTTTCTTACTCCTTTTCTCACTTCTTTCCCCCTCTGCCCCCCACCCCGCCTCTTTCTTCTATTCTCACTCTTTCATCTTCCCCATCTCACTCCAGTTCTCGCTCTATCCACCCCCACCCCCCCCCTCCATGTTCCTCTCTAATTCACTCTTCTCTTTTTCTCCACCATCCTTTCTTTCCTTCTCTATCCCTCTCTTTTTTTCTCTTGTTTCTCACTTCTCTCTTACCCCCTCTGTCCCCCACCTTCTTTGGCTCATTCCTCCATTTCTCTCTAAACCTCCCCCCACTCCCCCACTCTCTCTCCATGTCCCTCTCTCATTCCCTCTTCTCTTTTTTACTGTCTTTTCTTTCCCTGTCTACAATATCTCTTTTTCTGCCCCCCCCCGTTACCCACCCTTCATCTTTCTCCTCTTTTCTCTCTCTGTTCTTCTCTTTCTCTCATCTTCTCCATCTCACTCCTCCCTTTTTCCTTCTATTACCCTCTCCCTCTCTCTCCATGTTCCTCTCTCACTCCCCTTTCTCTTTCCCCACCGTCTCTTCTTTCCATGTCCTTCTCTCACTTTATTACTTTGTTTGTCACTTCTCTTCCCTCCGTCCCCCACCCTGCCTCTTTTTCCTTTTCTCTTTTTCTGTTCTTCTCTCTCATCTTCCCCACCTCACTCCTCCCTTTCTCTCTCTAATACAAACCTCAGACTCACACTCCATGTTCCTCTATCTCCTTTTCTCTCTCTTCCTCTTCTCTTCTCACTCCTCCCTCTCCCTCTTTTTCTTCTCTCTCCTTCTCTCAATTCAAAGCAGAAAAATCTGGAATAATGACTATAACTGAGGTAGTATCAGTATTCATACAATGCCAGGGATATCATCACATTCTCACATTCACACTGCACAGCTCTCTACAATAAGATCAGATTATATAAAGTCTCACTGTGGGAAAAACTGATAGGATTACACAATGACATAATCTGTATGCCCCCCCCCCCATAGGGCAATTTTATTTATTTATTCTGAGTGCTGTATGGGTCAAAAGAGCCAATCATAGAGTTAGTGATGGAAATCTCCCAGCATGCTGGCCAATCCTTGCAACTTATCATGTAATCATGAGAAAAGCAAACAGCTCTTTCCCATTGCCTGCACTGAGTGTTACATTGTACCAGAGTAACACTTTGAAGTCATCATAGTGGCTGGTGCTCTGCGATTTGCCAGTCAGAGGCGGTAACTACCTTCACTGCAGACCGTGCCTGCATTTATAGCAGTGTTCATGGGGGAGATATGAAGTGTCTCATGTTTTAGGGAGTTCAGGAAATGAGAATCAGTGTCTTCTGCTTAGGTTTGGTGTGAAGGTGGCCATACACAGATGGATCTGATAGGCAGATAGGTGCCTGGAGAGTTCTTGGTTCACCCAATGGGCACATTCAGTATCAGCGCATGTTGGACACCCTTTCTTTCCAGGTGGTGGCTAAACTACCCTAAAAAATGGTGGTGGTACTATCAAACATACTATTTCAGCCCCTACTGGCTTCCATAGGAATGACATAGGAAGAGATAGAGATTATGAAGCAGAGAATAGTCTGCTTCAGCCCTCAAGATTTCCCCATCCTGGGCTGCTGCCTGAATGGCCTCCTCACAGCTGAAGATTAGAGTGCTCACAGGTGGTACTATCTGTCTGCAGGATTTCAGATTTCTATTTATTCCTTAACCTATTGATCACCAGTGGTAGCTAATCATAACCAACTGAAATGTTCATCTGGACTAAACACAAAATTTACTATGAAGTGGAAAATGTCTTCTTGTATTTTAAGGAATTGTAATGCGTGTAGTAAACTTGTACCACTACTTTTGAATCTTGAACCTTTTTTTTTTTAAAGAACACTTCAGCATTTAGTGTGTGCTGTAAAGTTAAACGTTTCTTTGATCTCTTTGGGACTCTACACTGGGCTCAGGGTTCCGCTCTCCAGCTTTGCCCATTATGAGGGGTTCTTACCATCCTTACAATGACTTACCGAGTCTGTATACCTGCTATGCCTGTTATGAGGGGTTCCCACCATCCCTGTGCCGAGTTCCCAGGTCTGTACACCCGCTGTGCCCATTATGAGGAGTTCCCACCATTCTTGTTCTGAGTTCCTGGGTCTGTACACCTGCTGTGCCCATTATGAGGGGTTCCCACCATCCCTGTGCCGAGTTCCCCGGTCCGTACACCCGCTATACCCATTATGAGGGGTACCCACCATCCCTGTGCTGGGTTTCCGGGCCTGTACACCTGCTGTGCCCATCTGCGCCCTCCCCATCCTCTTGTACACCTCTATATTAAAAGGGCACTGAAGTAAAAAGTGATCCATGGACTCCACCACTCCTCCACACTCCACTCTCGGGCAGCCCCGATCACTCATGGAAAGAAACTTCAAGTTGCCCTTCACATATAGTTTTCCATGAAAGGCAAGCCAAGCCTGATCCCTAAACTTCATTGGGATTCTCTCCAAATTAATCAATCGCAAACCCACCCCCAAAACCAGGCTTGGGCAATCCCTTAAGGCCAGTGGCTCACAAAAAGCAGACCTCATGATCCGCTTCTCAAGAGGTTTCCTTGGAAGAGATCTGACTTCTCCTGCCGTTACTTGCCACTGCCAAAGCATTTTCAAACACGGGGCAACATAAGCTGGGAGCTGTTCATGCTTGACCCTCAGGCTTTTCACTGGCCCACCATTTTCCCAGTCTCACAGAAAGGGCCTAAACCAGGACTGGAAAATACCAACCCACCCAGGCGGTCTCTCTGCCAACATGTTACCAAGATTATACTTCACAAACATCAGAGAGAAAAAGACTACAGGGTTGACCATCCCTAGACCACCCTCCCACCTAGGAAGGTAATTCCTTTCTGACAAGCTGGAAGAAAAAACTATAGATCCTGGTATAGAGAGAAACTGGCAAAACGCAAACAAAATTGACATACAGAAAAATCAGAATCAGGTAAGTCTTGATCAGATCAACCTTTTCCCTCAAGGAAAGTCGCCAACCTTTCCAGATTACCACCTTGGCATCGGCATTCTTCAGCCTGTTCACCCAATTTGCATGACCATAGTCACCTGAGCCGAATTCAATGCCTAGAACTCTAATTTTTTGTTGGGGCTCCGGAAAGTCATCCGGGAGAACAAAGCTCTCACCTTCCATGCCCATCCAGAAAGCTTCACACTTGTCCTGGTTGACCTTTGAACCTGATGCCTCTGTATACCTCCTTATCACAGACCACCTCCTGCGCCTCCCCAGTTCCTGAGACAAAAACAGAAACATCATCAGCATAGGCCACAACCTTCAAAGGAGGCTCACCAGTGATTCCCAAAGGTACCCCACACAATGGTCCACTCTCTAGCCTTTTAATGAAGGGGTCGATTGCAAACACATATAGCAGAGGACTCAATGAACACCCCTGATGCACACCCGAGCCGACCACAAAGGGCTGCCCGACCCAACTATTAACCAGAGCAAAGCTTTCAGCCCCTTTGTACAAAATCTTGATCCAATCAATGAAACCCCCCTCCAGGCCATATTTGTCAAGAAGGAGCCATAAGTACTCATGATTAACCCGATCAAAGGCCTTAGCCTGATCCAATGTCAGCAAAAATTTACCCTAACCAGCAGCCCTACAATGTTCCAAGGCCTCCCGGACAGCTAACACTGCTGAGAAAGTGCTTCTACCCTGGACCGAACAGTGCTGGTGGTGGGATAACAAACTGTCTGCCACTGGTGATAATCGCCAGAAAAAAATCTTTACCAGTATCTTTCTATCGACATTAAGAAGACTAATGGGGCGCCAATTCCCAGTCATCGAAGGATCTTTACCCTTTGACAGAAGGATCACTGCAGATTGCCTCATGGAGGAAGGGAGAGAACCCTCATACAAACAGCCATTAAAAACCTCCGCAAGGTAGGGAGCCAGGATCGTCTTAAAACATTTATAAAATTCGGCTGTCAAACCATCTGGCCCTGGAGTTTTCTTGATGGCTAGTTTATCAATAGCCTGGATTACCTCATCTGCAGTGATTTCATCTGTCAAATTCATCAAAGGAACATTACTTTCCAGACCTGGTGTAGAGTCCATAAAACCCAACATCCTTGTCCGATCAAGATTCCTTCCTCCCGGGAGATCGGCATTGTATGATTTGACAACCTCCAGGATCCCTGACCTAGACTTCGTCAGAGAGCCCGTACTGTCCTTCAGGCCATTGACTGTCTTAACTGCTACGCTCTGTTTACAGTTCTGGTAAGGGTCAGGCGAATGGTATTTCCCGTAATCCCTCTCCTGAACCAAAGAGGCGTGCTGGTCATATTGATGTCTCCTAAGGAGGAGCTTCACCTCAGAGATCACCCCAGAATCTCCTCCATTCGAAACAAGGCGGTCAAGAATCCTCCGCAAACGCTGGTAGGTGGTTCTTTCTTCCTATGGCCTTGAAAAGCCCATCAGTCCGCTGTTTTACAAGCTCCCACCATTCTGACCAACTGTTGCAAAAGTCTAGGATAGTTACCTGTGCTTGAAAAAAATTCTCAAAGGATTGTCTTACTCTCTCGTCTTCCAGGAGGGCCGAATTCAATCACCAGATACCCCTCCCCCTAGGTGGCATGTCTGGGGCATTCAGAGTCACAGATAGAATACAGTGATCAGAAAACGCCACTGCCCAACACACAGGTGCCAAAAAAGTAGAGTCTCCCTTTAAAAAAAAAACCTATTTATCCTACTCTGACTACTACCTCGCTGAAAAGTGAACCCCGTGCTGTCTGGGCAGCACTTAATGTGCGCATCTACCAGACCTGCTTCCCTAACTATCGCATTGAGAAAAGGGCTGTCATAGCCCAGCTTATCTCTGAAACCTCTCCTGTCTTTAGACCTAGTAATGGTGTTGAAATCACCTCGAAAGATAACCTGCAGAGCCGTAAAAAGAAAAGGTTTAATGTTTGTAAAAAGGAATTTCCTGTCTCATTTCGTCTGGGGACCATAGATGATAATCAAGCGCAGGTCCTGCCACCTCACAGAGACGTCTAAGACCATGCATCTCCCAATCTCTACCTCAATTAACAGCCCCCACGTTACCATACCAGAAAAAAGGACTGCAACCCCGCTGTAAGTCTCGGCCGCAAGAGACCTAAATGAGGCACCACATCTCCACTACTTCTTTGCCAGATGTATATTGGCCAGACTACTCAGATGGGTCTCTTGCAAAAACAAAATGTCAGCATCAAACTCGCTGAGCAAAAATAAGGCCATATGATGAGCACTTACTGATCTTAAGCTGGCAACATTAATGGTTGCCATTTTTAACAGATTGGGAATTGCCATTAGGGTAACTGAGGCAACCATTTCTTAGCCTGACTTCTCCCTCTCCCTGGAGCTTCTTCGCACCCTGGGACTCATCATCCATACAGGATGCCGTAGTCAACAAGTCCTATTCATCGTCATCTTCTGACAGGACCTCAAAACGTATTTGTCAAAGGCAAAACCTTAGGATTAACTGTACCTCTTTTTTTTTTTTCTTTCTTTCGCCCCTCCTCCTTTTATCCTCCAACCACTCCATCCTTGGACAAACCGGAATCAACAGCTTCCCCACTCCTATCCGCCCCCCACTCTCCTTTCCCTTATCTACCACCAGGTCAGCCTCTTAACCATCTTCCCCACTCTTCCGCACCCCACGATCCTCAATAGAAAGCCTGCAGCGTCGAGGGAGGGGGAATGGCTCCGCATTTGCTGCACCTGCCTCAACACCTCTTGCTGTCTTTGTAATTTTGGAAGACATGCTCTGAGCATCCTCCATGTCCAGGCAGAAGAACTCTCTCATGAGCTCAGGCTTGTTGTGCATTGTCTCAGGACACTGACTGTAAGGATGTCCCACCGCATTGCACAGATTGCACCTTATGATGTTACAATCCTTTGCCAAATGTCCTATACCCTGACACAGAGAGCACTTTATCACTGGACAGGAGGATGCAAAATTCCCTTTATCCCCACACTTGTTGCATAGCTTTGGCTGGCCTGGGTAGAAGATGGTCCGCCTGTCCCACCCTGGAAAGGCCAGACCACCCCCCCCGTCCATATTCCCCGGTCATCCAAAATCTTCTTTAGAGGGTTTAGGACGTCTCTATACCTCCTCAACCATACAGATAAATCCCCTTGTGGTATAGACTCATTGCGGACAAGAATTGTCACCATTTTAATGAGTGACTGGCGTGATACAAACTTGGAGATGAGCCCTCTCCAGTCCGGCAGGCCCCTACACACGTGCTCATATTTCTCCTAAAATATGTCCAAAGACACAGAAAAAGAACAAATTATACTTATAGGAACCTGCCAGACTGATCAGGGCGAAGATATCTGAGAGCCTAAACCCCACCTGCAGAATCTTATCCACCACTGTCCTCCTATGCGGAGGAAGTCCTCCACCCTCCCATTTAAGCTGCACAACATTCCTCCTTTTAAACATTGAGGAAGATTAAACATTTCCATGCTCCTTCCCTGCTTACTCCCCCTTCCCAGATCCTGTGGCAGCAACACCAGCATAAGTTTTTCTTACAGACACACCAATTGCAGTCTTGTCCTTAGACACAAGCTGGGATAGCAGTCTTTGGATTAACAGAGGTGAGACCCGCCCTCTCCCTCTGCTCTGAAAAGGCAGCCTCTTTCCTAGGTTCCAGCACAGTCCTGTCCATTGCAAACCCATGGAAAGTTGTAGCACTACAGCTCCCAGCATTTCCTCCACCATTCTCAAGAACAGCTGATGTGTCTGGTCCAGGCAAAGTCACTGTATTGTCCATGGCGCTCCTCTCTGCAGACTCTTCCCCCCGAAGCCGACAGTTACTCTCACCAATTTCACCTGAAGCTTTGTTTTCAGCAGGTAAATCAGATTGAATTGCATGCTGTACATTGTTTATGGGTCTGGGCTGATTGCCTGTAGCACTACAACCCTCAGCAAGCCCATTGTCATTAAAGTTCACACCACCATCCTGCACACACATTGTACCTGCTTGCTGTCCTGTTACCTTTGCAGTGTCATGGCTGACGTTGGGATCAGACTTCCCCTCAGTTGTTGCAGACTTCATGGTGGATCTTGCTCTCTCCGCAGGTCTCTGTTTCACAGGGGGAGGAATCCGCACCCAAAGGGGATTCCTGCTTAGTAATAAACTCCAGCATGAAAGTACCTCCCTTAACCTCCTGCTCAGATGTTCCATTTTGCTGCTGCAGAGGGAGGGGGACAGAGGCCTCCGTCATTGAGGGCTCAGCAGATGCCTGAGGTGTTGAACAGCTGGGCTCATCCTCCGGGCCTACTTTCTCACTCTCTGCTGACTCTGTCGGTACCTGCATCTCCTCTCTGATTGGGTCACTTTCCATGCAGGAAGCGGCTCCTCTTCTCATTTGGCTGAACCGTTCCTTGTTTCTATATTTTTCTTTAAATTTTCTGCTTTTCTCCTTCAGAGAACTCACCAGTTCCTTCTGCTTCCTCACAGCTTGCTCCAAGTCCTTCAACTCAGACCTCAGAGACGATCTCTTCTTACTGTATACTTTGGCGCAAATCATTTTTTCTTCCTAAATTCAGCCATCAAAGCTAACAATTTCTCCTTTTCTTAATCCGTTTCAGCTTATTGTCAATCCTCTGTCTAAAGGCAGAAAGGGACTCCTCTCTCCTTAGGCCAGGCCCAGTATCTTCCACAGGCCTATCTATGGGGCCCCCGGTCTCTGGCCGCACAGGAGCTAAGGAACCAGCAACCTCACACCTCACTGTCAAAGAGCAGAATGGCAGTTTCCCACCATCCCTGTGCTGAGTTCCTGGGTCTGTACACCCGCTGTGCTCATTATGAGAGGTTCCCACCATCCCTGTGCTGAGTTCCCAGGTCTGTACACCCGCTGTGCCCATTATGAGGGGTTCCCTCCATCCCTGTGCTGAGTTCCCGGGTCTGTACACCCGCTGTGCCCATTATGAGGGGTTCCCACCATCCCTGTGCTGAGTTCCCGGTCTGTACACCCGCTGTGCCCATTATGAGGGGTTCCCACCATCCCTGTGCTGAGTTCCCGGGTCTGTACACCCGCTGTGCCCATTATGAGGGGTTCCCACCATCCCTTTGCTGTACATCTCTTTTGCCCATTATGAGGGGTTTCCAAAATGAAAAAAAAAGTGTGGGCTTTAGATAGTCAGCCCTTTTAAGGGTTCACTGTGGGAATGATCTGTTAAATGTTAGGAAGATAAGGTTTTTAGTGTTAGGTGGACTCTCGCAGATTTAAGAGGGGGTAAAAATATATGTAAACCTAATCATTAAATGTCATATTATGGTGATCCTGCCATGGAGGTCCTTAGCCACTTCCTGTTAGGTCTCATTTAGATTTGCAGTTGGGTGGAATTAAAAACACGTGGGTGGGCCAGGTTTTTAGAACCTCCCCAACTAGCCCCCTACCCTAAAGCTGCAGAGGCAGTGGACGCAGTTATTATGCTTTGCGGTAAAAACCATCACTCTTGTCATGTTCAGTGGGCTGTAAGGCCGCCTAAGGCAACCGATTCAAGTGAGTGGGGTTGAGCTGCAAACCCCCCCGCCCACAACTGTGTGTAACACGCGCTCTTGTGGCACATTGGTGCGGCAATTACATGGCTAAAACAGGCAGTGAGAAAGTGTCTTACTGCCTGTCAAATATCTCTAAAAAGCAATCTAAACGTGGATCGCTTTTCAGAAGCAAGGCAGTTTAGGTGCAAAATGTATGCTTAGAGAGTGAAAACGGTCTGTTCTCTGTCTTCCAGTTGTGCTTTTGTGTTGTCACCCTGTCACATGCTCAGACATGGTCCAGTGATGTCACCGCCAGAGAGCTGGCCCAGATCAATGAAGTGCAGCCCACACTATAGCAAGTGCATGTGGACAAGAAGTGGCTGAAAGTGGACGCTGGAGATCAATAGCACTGAGATTAAAAAAAAAAAAGGTGAAAATAATACTTTAAATCAGGCCAATTGTTAATAATTCTGTGCATAGAAGCTAAATGTCGCAGATTTCTCATTTACATCTACTGGCTTGTTTTAGTGTTAGGTCTGGCGGGTTTAGGCGGGGAAGGGGGGGGTAGTTGTTAGGGGGGAGCCGTAAGATTAAGGACACGTTTTAGCTCAGGGACACTTCAGGGAGATTTCCACTTGATTTCAGCGCTGAAAGCCAAATACAGCAAAAACTAACAAGCAGCAATTAATGCAGCTCTGTGTTCATTAAAAGATAATGAAATGTATTTTTTATTGTGTAAGGATCAGAATTGCACTTTGTTTCAGCCTCTTGTATTCTCAGATACAGCAGCACTATGACAGGGGAAGGCTGCACCACCAGGGCCAGGACAAGGGGTGGGCTGGGCACAGCAGTAGGAGGGCCAGGGCCGCTGATGAGGCAGTACAGCCAGCCCTCCTGTACTGGGCCCAGGTCCCACCAGTTCAAAAGGGGGGCCCAGATACCTCCCCAGCAGGAGTGATGGCTGCACTGCCTTATTGCCAACTCTTGTGCCCCCCCCCCCCCCCGCAGCTCTGCCACCTTCTCCTCCTTTCCTCCCAGGGGGATTGGTATCTTGGCCCTCATCCTGCTGTCCAGGCCCCCACACCCTCCTCAGTGCTGCTGGCTTCCCTCCTCTCCTCTTCCACCAGCAGATGTTGAGGGCACACAGGGGGGGTTCAGGATAGAGAGCAGTGGGGGGGGGGGGCATTAAATATGTCTTGTTTACCATCCCCTTCCTTTCATCAATGAACACAGTGAGCGATTGGTGCCGATCACTCACAGTTGTTCATTCATCACTGATTCATAGTAGGTTGTGTTTTTTATGCTTCACTTTGTGAACAGGAAACCTCAGAGCACCTCCTATTCATTCCCTGTCCACGACAATAATGTGAAGGACAGCAAGGAAACCACCATAAGGAGAAAAAAGGTGGGAGAAAAAGCGGAACTTCAGTCATTTTTTTCAACTTTCCATCTATTAAATCTTCTGCGCTTGTTGTTGTTTTAACTTTGGATAGTAAAACATTTTTTTCTGCCAGTAAATCCCTTATACAGCCCACTTCCTGTTTCTTGTCTGGTCATTAGCCTTATAAGCTCTCTCTCACACTCTCGTGAGAGTTTGCCAGGAAGGGGGGGGTGAGCCATAAGAGGGCCAATGAGAGCTGCAGGGCTGCAGAGCTGGAGGTGTGCCTCTGTGTAAATCCAGGAAGTGAACAGGTAGCAGCTTCAGCTGCCCACAGTTAAAATGGCTGCAGCCAGACTCAGTGGAGGGAGATTTCTGCATGATATTTGGCAAGTACAGAATCACAGTATATATAAAATAATATGCAAAGTGGTTGGAGGGAAGCTTCAGAATGGCAAAGATGTTTTTATTACAAATTATGTGAGCAGACTGCAGTTCCTCTTTAAACCAATGGCAAAAGTGTTCAACAAAACAAGAATGTTTTAAAGAAAAGGCCGTAGCCTGGGATACAGAACCCAAGACCAAAGGGCAAGGAGTGCTGGACAAAGTACGTCCTGACAAAGGACCAACCAGAGGGGGCCAACATAGAATACCCACAACGCCGAAGTCCAGGTAAAGGAGATCCATAATATAACTGTCTGAGAGAGAGAGAAAAAAAAAGGAAGGAAAGAAAGAAAGAAAGAAAGAAAGAAAGAAAGAAAGAAAGAAAGAAAGAAAGAAAGAAAGAAAGAAAGAAAGAAAGAAAGAAAGAAAGAAAGAAAGAAAGAAAGAAAGAAAGAAAGAAAGAAAGAAAAGGGAGAAAGGAAGAGAGAAATGAAGAGAGAAAGAGAGGAAAAGAGAGAGAGAAAAAAAAGAAAGAGAGAGGGGGGAGAGAGAGGGGAAGAGAGAGAGAAAAAAGAGAGAGAGAGATAGAGAGCGCGAGAGGGGAAGAGAGAAAAAAAGAGAGAGAGAAGGGAGAGCGAGAGAGAGAGAGGGGAAGAGAGAGAAAAAAAGAGAGAGGGGGGGAAAAAAAAGAGAGAGTGAGGGGGGGGGAGAGAGGAAGATAGAGAGAAAAAAGAAAGAGAGAGAGGATGGAAGAAAGAGAAAAAAAAAAGAAAAAGAAGGAAAGAAAGAGAAAAGAAAGAGAGAAAAGAAAGAAAAGGAAAGGAAAAAAAGAAACTAAAAGAAAGAAAAGAAACAAAAGGAAAGGAAAGGAAAAGAAAAAAAGGAAATAAGGAAAGAAAAAAAAGAAAGAAAGAAAGAAAAGAAAGAAAGAAAGAAAGAAAGAAAGAAAGAAAGAAAGAAAGAAAGAAAGAAAGAAAGAAAGAAAGAAAGAAAGAAAGAAAGAAAGAAAGAAAGAAAGAAAGAAAGAAAGAAAGAAAGAAAGAAAGAAAGAACATTGCCAAGAAAGAAAGAAAGAAAGAAAGAAAGAAAGAAAGAAAGAAAGAAAGGAAGGAAGTACATTGCCTGGTAAGAAAGAAAGGAATACATAGCCTGGTTACACCCTGATGCTCTCCTGATACCCTGTCACCCAGAAAGGATCTCCCTTATTCACTTTGTCAAGACTGCCAGGCTTGAGAAAGGGGATTACTCCGAAATGCATAGCCTTGTTACACCCTGACGCTCTCCTGATACCCTGTCACCCAGAAAGGACCTTCTTTTGTCAAGGGATTCCTCTGAAATCCATTGCAGTTCCCATCCATCCCACAGTCCTATAAGAGGAATAAAGTTCTACACAATGATCACATCTGTCAATCAGTATGCCTATGTATCCAGGATGTATACAGGCAATGCATTTATGAAATACATAGCCTGGTTATGCCCTGACGCTCTCCTGATACCCTGTCACCCAGAAAGGATTTCCCTTTGTCAAGCCTGCCAGGCTTGACAAAGGTGATTCCTTCAAAATGCGTTGCCTGGTTAAGCCCCGATGCTCTCCTACTACCCCATCACCCGCACTAAGGCCAGAACAAGGTCTGCATGCAGCAAGCTTTTGGTAGCAGTATACCGGCTCTCCTTTCCAGCCTTTGCAGCTTTTCGTACTGACACTTGTCACCGATCCCTCCTGAGCCAAGACACAGATATACCGATCGGAATACATGATCATGGAACAGAACTCCTTTACTGCTCCATCCCTAATCATAAGTGTTATGTGATAGCTTATGTCAGCCTTGCCGCCTTGTATTCCAAGCACCAGGTGTTTACCTTTGTATTTTTATGAATTCACAGACTCATCCCCCTCTTGGCTTCTCACCTCAGGATGCTGGAATGTTAGGTGCGATGCTCTGGAATGTTAGGCGTGATGCTGTTTGATTTTACTTCTTATTTCCTGACAAGAGTCGGTATATTTCACTGTTCTTTTTAAATGGGACAATACTAGCTATACTCAAATAGTAGAGAGAAGGTGACACTTCGTATAACAGGAACTGCCAGAATCCAGGACACTGACAATGTTCAATGAGAATCTATTAGGCATTCCATGATGGGAATGCTAGGAAAATAAGGAGCACTGGAGTGGACATAATGGTCAGTGCTGGAGCAGAATCCCAACAGCTTCAGGAAACTGAATACAATCAGCGCCATATTCAGGAAAATTATGTTTGACAACCTTGCCTAGAGTCTAGAAGCTCCTCTTGGAAGAGGCAGGTTTTAGGAGAGTTACAAACCACAAGGAGTACAATGATCCTAATATCAATTAGCTCCAATGTAGAAAAGGGGATGGGAGTATAAAAAAGAAAAGAGGTAGTATGCTCCTAGATACACTCCAGGCAATAAAGGGGGACATAAGTCCTAGGATGTGGGAGCCCAAATAATACTGGAATATGTACACTGGGGTGCAGAGAATCCAGAAAAGGCAAATTAATCTAACACTTGGATACAGAGTCCAAACAAGTAGCTACAGGTTGGAACCTGGGGTTGGCCACTGAAAGAAAGAAACTTCAAGTTCTGAGAGATCAAACAGCTTGAGGGAACAATAACCCACAAAAAGTCGGGGTATACAGTACCTCTAAACAGAAAATGTATGGGTATGACATCTGAATATCATGTGGGACACAGACTTGATGGCCAATAAGATATTACAGCTGTACTAGCTGAAGACTGGGGTGCTTCTTTTTCATTAACAGATCTCTTATTTTGAAGCCTTGTCCGAAGAAAGAGAAATGAGAGGTTTGGGCAACTGTGGATGCTGGATGACCGGAGATACCATCCCTCAACAGTAAGCGAACAAAGGGTTTGTCATGGTCAGGGGTCAGGCTCGGAGACCAATAGCTCTAGCAGTAAAGAGGCTCCCACTAAGCACTAACCAGTATTCACCAGAGCTCCTGATGGTGGGGATGGGTGTTGGTACTAGGTTGCAGTCCTCAGGATCGCCCCACCAGGAGGTGAGCAAGCTAGGATCCAGTAGCAGATATAGAAGGTAGGGATCAAGCAGAAGCGTAGTCAGTAAACAAGCCAAAGGTTGGTAGCAAGTGGTTGGATTGACAAAACTGAGATATCAGCTGGAGAAAGCACAATAATCTGGCAAACAAGAAGTGCAGAGACATGGCTCAAATCAGGAAGTTCATGGGAGGAGCAAAGAGATCAAGGTTGCAGAAAAACAACGTTCAATGCAAGATCGTTCAAGGAATTGTCCAGGGAGCTGTCCAACAGACATTGTCAGACATAGCAGAGGTCGCAGGTTCAGACCTAGATCCTGACAGGGTTATTTAGGTGTACCCTCATCCCATCCATGTAGTTAAAGTGTTGGACAGACATGATTGCCATGCAAGACACTGACCTAGAAGCCTCTAAAAAGGCCATCTGAACTGAAGTGAAGGGCCACAGATAGCTATGGGACTGCCAGCACGGGGCACCTGTTTTACCTACACAACACCTGTGTAGGTAAAATATTGCCCTGCACGGGGCACGGAACAAAGATAAAGGCACTGTCGCTATGAGCGATGAGGTGTCCATTAAGATGAAGAACTGGACAGTCTATAAAAGGTGGAGCCCATTTGTTAAGGAATTCCCCATCAATGCGAAAATGATTCCTCGCACAACCAAAAGGAAGCCATGATTGCAATAAAAGTTCCCAGTCTATAGGAAGGAAGTGTTCAAGAACAGAGGAGACAGAGAAGGTCTTGATGTTAGCACAAGCTCTGAAAGACTCATTAACAGGTACAGCAGGTTTATCCTCTAGATCTGTGGTCTCCAAACTGTGGCCCTTTGCTTGCCTTTATCTGGCCCTTAGGGCACTGTTCCTCTCACTGATATGAGGTACTATTTCTTCCACTGACACCAACAGCGAGGCACCATTCCTCCCACTGACACCAACAGCGAGGCACCATTCCTCCCACTGACACCAACAGCGAGGCACCATTCCTCCCACTGACACCAACAGTAGGGCAAGATTCCTCTCACTGACACCAATGATGGGGTACAATTCCTTCAACTGATACTGAATATGGGCATGTTTCCTTTCACTGACACCAATGTTTGGGCACTATTCCTCCCACTGATACTAATAATGGGGCAAGATTCCTTCCACTGATAGAAAGGGTCAGAAGTCCTCACCACTGACACCAAGGATGAAGCACGATTCCTCCCACTGACACCAACAATGGGTCAAATTCTTCCAACTGATACAAACGATGAGGCCCAATTCCTCCTACTGACACCAATGATGCGGCATGATGTCTCCCACTGACTCCAACATTGAAACCCAATTCCTCCCACTGACTCCAACGATGGGGCATGATTTCTCCCACTGACTCCAACGATGGGGTATGATTTCACCCACAAACTCCAACGATTGGGCATGATTTCACCCACAAATTCCAACGATGGGGCATGATTTCTCCCACTGACTCCAATGATGGGGCTCTATTCCTTCTACTAACACCAATGATGGGGCATGAGTTCTACCACTGACTCCAATGATGAGGCCTAATTTCTCCCAATGGCACCAATGATGGGAAATGATTTCTCCCACTGACACCAATAATGGGGCATGATTAATTTCCCTACTGACTACAGGCACTATGTAATCCACTTACTGCCATTGACCCCCAGGCCCAAGACATTGTTTGCCCCCACTGATGCTGGGGCATTTTCTGCTCCCACCGACCATAGTCCAGCCCCCCTAAAATATGAAGGAGAGTAAACTGGCCCATTGTTTAGAGATTTTGGAGACCCCTGGTCTAGATGCATAGTAGAGAGTACATCATCAATCAGATCAGAAACAGTTTGCATATTCAAATCATAAGGGATTTGACGAAATACGGAGCCGGAGCAGTTTGCAGGGGCCCTGAATCTGAATCAGACTTAATGATCGTGCGCTCAGGATTGATGGAGATAAGTGCCCAGGAGGGTCAGAAGTAGATGTCATGGAGTACGTTTGGGATGTCTGAAAGCAGATTGTTCCACTAAGTGATGAAATGGAAATGAGAAGCCTGTTGGACAGTACAGGTCCGAGGCTCAGCTAATGAGAATGATCCGATAGAAATAGTCCCAGCGGGTGAGCAGGCGATGGGTCCCTGGTTGGATGTACTCTTGATTCTTCGTTCTCTTCTTTTCCCTTTCTGCTGGCCACACTATTCTTTTACCTTCATTGCAAGTAGTATAACGTGGTCAAGATGCCTGTCCCAACTTATGGTTACTTGATGGTTTACCACTAGTAATACATTACTGTATAAGAGAACAATGCGGTCTCATGGCCTCAAAGTGGATGGGCATGAATAGGAAACCTTCTGCCAGTTTAGGTCCAGGGATCAAATTGGGTCTGGAGAAGCTCACTGGAGAGATTCAGGAAGAAGTTGGTGGGAAGGATTCCAGCTGTCCTATGGTGGTGTCAACATCTCTCTCACTACGAACAGCCTGGTGGAAATCGGCCAGAGGCAACCAATGATCCCATGGTAAGCGAGTAGAAGACCCCAATGCTAAAGAATAGTGACTGGAAGGAGTACTACTGACAGTAGGGGGAATAATGCCCCAGGGGCCGGATAAGAGCAAGTAAAGTGCCGCAGTTTGAAGACCACTGCCCTATACTGTTCTTTGAAGCCAGAATAGTGCAGGAAATGCTGTGTGCCTGGCTGTGTGCACTGTGGGGGGGGGGGGGGGGGTAATAGGACCAAAATTCACCAGCGGCTCTATAGGGGGTGCCCTACACACATCTAACAAATGGCTATAAGTTGAATTTTCTATTCGTATAGAATTGTGATTTGGAACACTTGTATGTGTCACCTCATTGGCTGCCATCAGGCGTGGCCCCCCTACTTACACTATTTGCAGGTCCCGGGGCGGCCAGCCACTGTCTCTCGCTACGGGAAAAACCTGATGGGTTTGTTACTCTGTAACGAGCGCCATCATTCACAAGTTGCGGTTTCCAAGTATCTAGCGACACGTTGGCGTGACTGAACGCAACGCCATCCCTAAATGGACTTTCCAGCGATTGTTTCCTTCCTCGTTCAGGAATATCGAATTCCCAGAGGCGTCATCGGCGATAAGACGATTGCAGCCCATTACAGCAAATGAGAGGCACGGCGAAGTTATAGATTCTGATTCCCCACCCGCCTGGAGGGGATGGAATGTAAATTGCATGCAGGTTGGCCCTGATGTACACGGGTTGGAATAATGTCACAGAAATGGCGGCTTCTTCTATGCAGCCATAGAAGCTCTGCATGCAAAAATCCTACTTTTATATTATAGAGACACAACCCGCCATCCGTATATGGAAAGTGCGCAATCCTCAATAAGAGGACCTGCTATACAGAGAGCAGCTACTATTCCATTACATTCAATGTGCACCCCATTATTCTATACAGCCCACCCCCAACACCTGCCAGACCCCCCACCCTGCATATATAAGACGGAGCTCCCCTCCTAGTCTAGTCAGTGACTTTGCCTAGGCTGAGATTACATATTACATCAGTCTCCCCTCCCTCAGTGATCACACTGTGCATTGTAACTTTGTAGGAGGAGGAAGCATTTCCTCAGTCCCCCCCTCCTCCAGTGATCAGACTGTACATTGTAACTTTGTAGAAGGAGGAGGAAGCATTTCCTCAGTCCCCCCCTCCTCCAGTGATCAGACTGTACATTGTAACTTTGTAGAAGGAAGAGGAAGCATTTCCTCAGTCCCCCCTCCCTCAGTGATCAGACTGTAGGGAGCTCAGTGTACCGAGGAAGGGAAAGGACTCGCTAGAGGGTGAGCTCTGTACTTGGTGGGGGGGGGGCTTTATGTATTGGAGGGGTGGAGCAGCTCTGTGTATTGCGGGGCTAGGGGTTAAGGGAAGTTTTGTACTGGGGGAGTGTGAGGAACAGAGAACAGTGTGTGTGGGGGGGGGGGTGAGGGAAAATCTTTTTGGGGGGAGCTAGGGCATGAGGGGAGCTATGCACTTGGTGGGGGGGGGGGAATCTATGTACTAGGGGGTGGGAGGAGTTCTGTACTGGGGGCTAGGGGGTGAGCAGAACTCTGGGGGGGCTTAGGGGTGAGGGGAGCTGTGCACTGGGGGTGTAGGAGGAGGGGGAGCTCTGTGTACTGGGGGGCTAGGGGGTGGGGGGGAACTCTGGGGGGCAAAGGGAACTCTGTACTTGGTGGGAGGAACTGTATGTAGTGGGGGTGGGAGGAAAGAGAAGCTCTGTGTACTGGGGGGCTAGGGGGTGAGGGGAGTTCTGTACTGGGGGAGTGGGAAGAGCTTGGAGCTCTGTGTAGTGGGGGGGGGGGAATTTAGATGGTGAGGGGGGCTCTGTACTGGGGGTGTAGGAGGAGGGAGGCACCTGTACTAAGGGGGGGGTGGGAGGAGGGGGGAGTTCTGTACTGGGGGAGTGGGAAGAGCTGGGAGCTCTGTGTAGTGGGGGAGTTTAGATGGTGAGGGGGGCTCTGTACTGGGGGTGTAGGAGGAGGGGGGCACCTGTACTAAGGGGGGGTGGGAGGAGGGGGGAGTTCTGTACTGGGGGAGTGGGAAGAGCTGGGAGCTCTGTGTAGTGGGGGGGGGGGGGATTTAGATGGTGAGGGGGGCTCTGTACTGGGGGTGTAGGAGGAGGGAGGCACCTGTACTAAGGGGGGGTGGGAGGAGGGGGGAGTTCTGTACTGGGGGAGTGGGAAGAGCTGGGAGCTCTGTGTAGTGGGGGAGTTTAGATGGTGAGGGGGGCTCTGTACTGGGGGTGTAGGAGGAGGGGGGCACCTGTACTAAGGGGGGGGGGGTAGGAGGAGGGGGGAGCTCTGTACTGAGGGAAGGATGGGAGGTGAGCTTTGTAGTAAGGGAAGGGGGAGAGTGGAGAAGGAGCATTGTAGTGGAGCTATTTCCAGTGACAATTTTTTTTTTCTTTTCAGTGACACCACCAACGCAGGGGCACTTTTTTTCAGTGTCACCACTAACCCAGGGACCTTTGCCACATATTTGTGCACCTATTTTAAACTTTTCACTGGCACAATTTCATTGCATACCACAAACAAACATTTAGGGGCTCACCCTTAGTGTTGTTGTCCTCTTCCTTACCCAATGGGAGGGTGTGGTGGGGGTGCACTTTCCTATCTTTGCCCTGGGCACCAGTTGATCTTGTCCCACCACTGGGGGTAGTCACAGTTTTTTAATCAAGGTACCAATATATTAGAGGGATAGGGCACAGGTATATTATAGGGATAGGGCACCAGTATATTAGAGGGATAGGGCACAAGTAAATTAGAGGGATAGGGCACAAGTAAATTAGAGGGATAGGGCACAAGTATATTAGAGGGATAGGGCACAGGTATATTAAAGGGATAGGGCAAAGGTATATTAGAGGGATAGGGCACCGGTTTATTAGAGGGATAGGGCACCAGTATATTAGAGGGATAAGGCACCGGTATATTAGAGGGATAGGGCACAGGTATATTAGAGGGATAGGGCACAGGTATATTATAGGGATAGGGCACCAGTATATTAGAGGGATAGGGCACAAGTAAATTAGAGGGATAGGGCACAAGTATATTAGAGGGATAGGGCACAGGTATATTAGAGGGATAGGGCACAGGTATATTAGAGGGATAGGGCACAGGTGTATTAGAGGGATAGGGCACAGGTGTATTAGAGGGATAGGGCACAGGTATATTAGAGGGATAGGGCACAGGTATATTAGAGGGATAGGGCACAGGTGTATTAGAGGGATAGGGCACAGGTATATTAGAGGGATAAGGCACAGGTGTATTATAGGGATAGGGCACAGGTATATTGGAGGGATAGGGCACAGGTATATAAGAGGGATAGGGCACAGGTATATAAGAAGGATAGGGCACAGGTATATAAGAGGGATAGGGCACAGGTATATTAGAGGGATAGGGCACAGATATATTAGAGGGATAGGGCACAGGTATATTAAAGGGATAGGGCACAGGTATATTAGAGGGATAGGGCACAGGTATATTAGAGGGATAGGGCACAGGTATATTAGAGGGATAGGGCACAGGTATATTAGAGGGATAGGGCACAGGTATATTAAAGGGATAGGGCACAGGTATATTAGAGGGATAGGGACAGGTATATTAGAGGGATAGGGACAGGTATATTAAAGGGATAGGGCACAGGTATATAAGAGGGATAGGGCACAGGTATATTAAAGGGATAGGGCACAGGTATATTAGAGGGATAGGGCACAGGTATATAAGAGGGATAGGGCACAGATATATTAGAGGGATAGGGCACAGGTATATTAAAGGGATAGGGCACAGGTATATTAGAGGGATAGGGCACAGGTATATTAAAGGGATAGGGCACAGATATATTAGAGGGATAGGGCACAGATATATAAGAGGGATAGGGCACAGGTATATTAAAGGGATAGGGCACAGGTATATTAGAGGGATAGGGCACAGGTATATTAGAGGGATAGGGCACAGATATATTAGAGGGATAGGGCACAGGTATATTATAGGGATAGGGCACCAGTATATTAGAGGGATAGGGCACAAGTAAATTAGAGGGATAGGGCACAAGTATATTAGAGGGATAGGGCACAGGTATATTAAAGGGATAGGGCAAAGGTATATTAGAGGGATAGGGCACCGGTTTATTAGAGGGATAGGGCACCAGTATATTAGAGGGATAAGGCACCGGTATATTAGAGGGATAGGGCACAGGTATATTAGAGGGATAGGGCACAGGTATATTATAGGGATAGGGCACCAGTATATTAGAGGGATAGGGCACAAGTAAATTAGAGGGATAGGGCACAAGTATATTAGAGGGATAGGGCACAGGTATATTAGAGGGATAGGGCACAGGTATATTAGAGGGATAGGGCACAGGTGTATTAGAGGGATAGGACACAGGTGTATTAGAGGGATAGGGCACAGGTATATTAGAGGGATAGGGCACAGGTATATTAGAGGGATAGGGCACAGGTGTATTAGAGGGATAGGGCACAGGTATATTGGAGGGATAGGGCACAGGTATATTGGAGGGATAGGGCACAGGTATATTAGAGGGATAGGACACAGGTATATTAGAGGGATAGGGCACAGGTATATTAGAGGGATAGGGCACAGGTATATTAGAGGGATAGGGCACAGATATATTAGAGGGATAGGGCACAGGTATATTATAGGGATAGGGCACCAGTATATTAGAGGGATAGGGCACAAGTAAATTAGAGGGATAGGGCACAAGTATATTAGAGGGATAGGGCACAGGTATATTAAAGGGATAGGGCAAAGGTATATTAGAGGGATAGGGCACCGGTTTATTAGAGGGATAGGGCACCAGTATATTAGAGGGATAAGGCACCGGTATATTAGAGGGATAGGGCACAGGTATATTAGAGGGATAGGGCACAGGTATATTATAGGGATAGGGCACCAGTATATTAGAGGGATAGGGCACAAGTAAATTAGAGGGATAGGGCACAAGTATATTAGAGGGATAGGGCACAGGTATATTAGAGGGATAGGGCACAGGTATATTAGAGGGATAGGGCACAGGTGTATTAGAGGGATAGGACACAGGTGTATTAGAGGGATAGGGCACAGGTATATTAGAGGGATAGGGCACAGGTATATTAGAGGGATAGGGCACAGGTGTATTAGAGGGATAGGGCACAGGTATATTGGAGGGATAGGGCACAGGTATATTGGAGGGATAGGGCACAGGTATATTAGAGGGATAGGACACAGGTATATTAGAGGGATAGGGCACAGGTATATTAGAGGGATAAGGCACAGGTGTATTATAGGGATAGGGCACAGGTATATTGGAGGGATAGGGCACAGGTATATAAGAGGGATAGGGCACAGGTATATAAGAAGGATAGGGCACAGGTATATAAGAGGGATAGGGCACAGGTATATTAGAGGGATAGGGCACAGGTATATTAAAGGGATAGGGCACAGGTATATTAGAGGGATAGGGCACAGGTATATTAGAGGGATAGGGCACAGGTATATTAGAGGGATAGGGCACAGGTATATTAGAGGGATAGGGCACAGGTATATTAGAGGGATAGGGCACAGGTATATTAGAGGGATAGGGCACAGGTATATTAAAGGGATAGGGCACAGGTATATTAGAGGGATAGGGCACAGGTATATTAAAGGGATAGGGCACAGATATATTAGAGGGATAGGGCACAGATATATAAGAGGGATAGGGCACAGGTATATTAAAGGGATAGGGCACAGGTATATTAGAGGGATAGGGCACAGATATATAAGAGGGATAGGGCACAGGTATATTAAAGGGATAGGGCACAGGTATATTAAAGGGATAGGGCACAGGTATATTAGAGGGATAGGGCACAGATATATTAGAGGGATAGGGCACAGGTATATTAGAGGGATAGGGCACAGATATATTAGAGGGATAGGGCACAGGTATATTAAAGGGATAGGGCACAGGTATATTAGAGGGGTAGGGCACAGGTATATTAGAGGGATAGGGCACAGGTATATTAAAGGGATAGGGCACAGGTATATTAGAGGGATAGGGACAGGTATATTAAAGGGATAGGGCACAGGTATATAAGAGGGATAGGGCACAGGTATATTAGAGGGATAGGGCACAGGTATATTAAAGGGATAGGGCACAGGTATATTAGAGGGATAAGGCACAGGTGTATTATAGGGATAGGGCACAGGTATATTGGAGGGATAGGGCACAGGTATATAAGAGGGATAGGGCACAGGTATATAAGAAGGATAGGGCACAGGTATATAAGAGGGATAGGGCACAGGTATATTAGAGGGATAGGGCACAGGTATATTAAAGGGATAGGGCACAGGTATATTAGAGGGATAGGGCACAGGTATATTAGAGGGATAGGGCACAGGTATATTAGAGGGATAGGGCACAGGTATATTAGAGGGATAGGGCACAGATATATTAGAGGGATAGGGCACAGGTATATTAAAGGGATAGGGCACAGGTATATTAGAGGGGTAGGGCACAGGTATATTAGAGGGATAGGGCACAGGTATATTAAAGGGATAGGGCACAGGTATATTAGAGGGATAGGGACAGGTATATTAAAGGGATAGGGAACAGGTATATAAGAGGGATAGGGCACAGATATATTAGAGAGATAGGGCACAGGTATATTAAAGGGATAGGGCACAGGTATATTAGAGGGATAGGGCACAGGTATATTAAAGGGATAGGGCAACCCGGTATATTAGAGGGATAGGGCACAGATATATTAGAGGGATAGGGCACAGGTATATTAGAGGGATAGGGCACAGATATATTAGAGGGATAGGGCACAGGTATATAAGAGGGATAGGGCACAGATATATTAGAGGGATAGGGCACAGGTATATTAAAGGGATAGGGCACAGGTATATTAGAGGGATAGGGCACAGATATATTAGAGAGATAGGGCACAGGTATATTAAAGGGATAGGGCACCGCAGTAAATTGGTTGTTTTTTATGGTGTTGTTGTTTTGATAGATAGTTTGATATCATACCAAGGATAGGACACATGACTGATTTTATGTTGTGTAGAGTTCTCCTTTAAGGCGGGGAACGTGTCAGAAGAAATAAGTGTAAAAGACGGTGGTTTGGGACTCGTAGTGGAGAGACGTGGTGATCGGCACGGAATGAGGGACAAGCGGGGGGCCAGCAGTAACGGCTCCCAGCTTTGCCTCCCCTCACATCATTAGAAGCGTCTTGTTAACACGGCTGTCTCCCGGAGCTGTGCAGTGAAACGTGCGCACATCTGAGCCCCCATCGCTCCGCAGCGTCCGTCTCCTCTCTGAAAACATGTTTCTGTTCGCTAGAAAAATAATCTTTTTTTTTTTTTTTCATGGGCCCAAACCTGTCTTTAGCTCAGCGATTCCCTGAAGTTGAGGGCGCTTTGCGGCGGCGTCCTACTTTTACACAAAACGATAGCAGGTCACACTAGGCGCAACGTTTTGTTTTTTTTTTTTCTTATTTTTTACAAGCACAGAACCACTTTAAAATTCAGTAAGATCTCACTTTTGTGACTGTGCCGACGGCGACTGTCAGAATCTACATAGAAGCGTCATCGCACCAGATTTCTGCTAGTAACTGGGGGGTGGGGTGGGGGGGTGGAGGTCGGCCTTCAGGGGCAAACCGAGGGGACAAGACTACAAGAACACAAGTTTGCAGCTTTATATGTGAACATAAATGGAAGGCGGCTTCATCAGGGAGAAGATATGTACACATTCATATTATTTTCACGTTTTCACAAATGTTTGAACAAATCTTTCTGCAGATGAACCATGAAGCCGTGGACTTTACTGCCAGGAAACCGGGGCTGTAAGATTTGAGTGGTTTCGGAGCACTGGCTCCCGGCACAGGTCATGGTGACTATACTGAATAGGGGGTCACTAGTGTTAGGACTAAGGGGATAGCTTAGTATGGGGTTTTCTTTTTTATCCCAAAAGGAACCCTTAAAATAATGATCAGGTCTAGGGGGACACCTGCTTGAAAAAATTCTATCAAGGGTTGGCAGGAAGATTTCAGCTTACATAGGAGCAGTGGTCTCCAAACTGGGGCCTGTGGGCCGGAGGAAGCTCTTTGCTTCATCCGGCATCATTCCTCCCACTGGAACCAACCGTGAGGCATAACTCCTAACTGACACAGATGGGGCACTGATCCTCCCACTGACACCAAACATGGGGCACTATTCCTCCCACAGACACCAAACATGGGCCACTATTCCTCCCACAGACACCAAACATGGGCCACTATTCCTCCCACAGACACCAAACATGGGGCACTATTCCTTCCACAGACACCAAACCTGGGCCACTATTACTCCCACAGACAACAACCATGGGGCACTATTCCTTTTTATCAATACCAATGACGGGGCACTATTTATTCCACCAATACCAATAATGAGGCACTGTTTCTTCCACCAATGCCAATGATGGGGCACTATTCCTCCCACTGATACCAAAGATGGGGTACTATTCTTCCCACTGATATCAAAGATGGGGCACTATTCCTCCAACTGATACCAATAATGGGGCATTATTCCTCCCACTGATACCAATGATGGGGCACTATTCCTCCCACTGACACCATTGATGGGACACTATCCCTTCCACCAATCCCAATGATGAGGAACTATTCCTTCCATCAATACCAATGATGGGGAACTATGCCTTCTACCAGTACCAATGATGGGAGACTATTCCTCCCACTAATACCAATGACGAGGCACTATTACTTCCACTAATACCAATGATAGAGCTCTATTACTTTTACCAGTACCAATGATGGGGCACTATTTCTTCCACCAATCCCAATGATGAGGAACTATTCCTTCCACCAATACCAATGATGAGGCACTAGGCTTTCTACCAATACCAATGATGAGGAACAATTTTTTTCACCGATTATGGGGCACTATTCCTTCCACTAATAGCAATGATGGAGCTCTATTCCTTCTACCAGTACCAATGATTGGGCACTATTCCTTCCACCAATACCAATGACGAGGAACTATTCCTTCCACCAATACCAATGAAGAGGCACTAGGCTTTCTACCAATACCAATGATGAGGAACTATTCCTTCCACCAATACCAATGAAGAGGCACTAGGCTTTCTACCAATACCAATGATGAGGAACACTTTCTTCCACCAATGATGGAGCTCTATTCCTTCTACCAGTACCAATGATTGGGCACTATTCCTTCCACCAATACCTATGATGAAGCTCTATTTCTTCCACCAATGCCAATGATTGGGCACCATCCCTTCCACCAACACCAATGATAGGGCACTATTCCTTCCACCAATACCAATGACAGGGCACTAATCCACCCACTGATACCAAAGACGGGGCACTATTCTTCCCACTGATACCAAAGATGGGGCACTATTCCTCCCAATGATGGGGCACTTTTCCTTCCACCAATCCCAATGATGAGGAAATATTCCTTCCACCAATACCAATAATGAGGCACTATGCCTTCTACCAATACCAACGATGAGGAACAATTTTTTCTACCAATGATGGGGCACTATTCCTTCCACCAATACCAATGATGGGGCACTGTTCATCTGACACCAAAGATGGGGACCAGATGTCACAAAATCTGGTCCCCTTGGGTAGAATCTGAACACTCTATAACACCTGAATGGTGTGGTAGCTTCTGATCTTGTTATGTATCTGTTTCACCATGTATGTTACAAATGTGTACTGGTATGTATGATTCACAATATGCGGACCCCCCCCCCCCCTTTTTTTTAATTTTTATTAAGTATATCATATGCTCTGTTATGGTTGTTTTCCTATGCGATGGGTCTGTACGTGAAAAATATTGTTTTGGTTTTTTTTCTGTCTTTTTTCATTTATATTGCAAAAAATAAAAAATAAAACCTTACAGAGCTGAAGTGCTTAAAGTGAACCTTTCCCAAATGAGAGATAGGGGGTCTGCCATTGCTAATAATGATACGGTAGTTACCTGGCTGTTATGCCAAGGGTTCTTCAGAGGACAACAACAGAGATCTCACTGTGAGGGTCCCTACAGAGGGGAAAATAATGATTTATTCCCCTGCAGATTGTGTAAGTTTTGCCCACTTACATAGAAATGAAGGGTCTATAATTTTCATCATAGGTGTATTTTAAATGATAGAGACAGAATATCAACCAAAAATCCAGAAAAAAACACACATGATACAAATGTTATAAATTGAGTTGTAGTTCAGTGAGAAAAATAAATATTTGATCCCCAAGCAAAACATGACTTAGTAGTTGGTGGAGAAACCCTTGTTGGGAAGCACAGAGGTCAGACGTGTCTTGTAGGTGGTGATCAGGTTTGCACACATCTCAGGAGGGATTTTGGTCCACTCTTCTTTACAGATCTTCTCTAAATTCTTAAGGTTTTAGCTCCCTCCATACATTTTCTATAGGATTAAGGTCTGGAGACTGGCTAGGCCACTCCATGACCTTAATGTGCTTCTTCTTGAGCCACTCCTTTGTTGACTTGGTGGTATGTTTTGGGTCATTTTCATGCTGGAAGACCCATCAATGACCCATCTTCAGTGTTCTGGCTGAGGGAAGAAGGTTCTCATCCAAGATTTTACAATACATGGCCCCGTCCATTGGCCCCTCATTACGGCAAAGTTGGCCTGTACCTTTAGCAGAGAAGCAGCCCCAAAGAATCATGTTTCCACCTCTGTGCTTGTCTGTAGGGATGGTATTCTTAGGGTCATAGTCAGATTTTTTTTCCCTCCAAACACAGTGAGTCCCCTTCCTCATGAAGGCACATGTACAGTCATGCCAATGAACATCTAAATGATTCAGAGAAGGATTGGGAGAAAGTTCTGTGGTCAGATATGACCAAGATTGAGCTCTTTGGCATTAACTCGACTCGCCATGTTTGAAGGAAGAAAAATGCTGACTATGACCCTAAGAACACCATCCCTACAGTCAAGCACGGAGGGGGAAACATGATTCTTTGGGGCTGTTTCTCTGCTAAAGGTACAGACCAACTTTGCCTCATTGAGGGGCCAATGGACGGGGGCCATGTATTGTCAAATATTGGATGAGAACCTTCTTCCCTCAGCCAGAACACTGAAGATGGGTCATGGATGGGTCTTCCAGTATGACAATGACCCAAAACATACCGCCAAGGCAACAAAGGAGTGGATCAAGAAGAAGCACATTAAGGTCATGGAGTGGCCTAGCCAGTCTCCAGACCTTAATCCTATGTAAAATTTATGGAGGGAGCTGAAACTGGACCAAAGTGGACCAAAATCCCTCCTGAGATGTATGCAAACCTGGTCACCAACTACAAGAAACGTCTGACCTCTGTGCTTGCCAACAAGGGTTTCTCCATCAACTACTAAGTCATGTTTATTGCATGGAGATCAAGTACTTATTTTACTCACTGAACTGCAACTTAATTTATAGCATTTGTTTTATGTGTTTTTTCTAGATTTTTTGGTTGTTATTCTGCTTCTATCATTTAAAATACACCTATGATAAAAAATTATAGACCCTTCATTTCTTTGTAAGTGGGCAAACTTACAAAATCTGCAGGGGATCAGATAATTATTTTCCACACTGTAAGTGCTAAATCAAGCCAAAAGACAACTGCCCGTGTTTGTCCAAAACTGATTCTATAACATTAAACACTCGGTCAGAGAAACCTCCCAGCACTCTGGAAATTTATTGAGAGAACTCAGATTTTTTTCACCTTTTGAAGAGTTGTTTCCAATCATTATTCAGTGTGCCGAAATGCACTGGGTAATGTATAGCCAGGGTGGAGGCTGGCTGGATCACTACAGGGGAGTTATAAAGAGAACCTGCTTCTTTTTTTTTTTAGATCCATGGTGGTACAAAAATCCTATAACGAAAAACCTGTAAGGGTTCAAAAAACGTGCATGTGAACACACACAAAAAAGTGCACTTAAGGGTGTGCTTTTGTCCACCCCCACCGAAGGAGAAGGACTAGTCCCCTGACCCCCGGGGCGCAAGGCTCCTGACGGGGACATAGCTTTAACATGGTCTGCCAAGCCAGAAGGCCTAGCAGACCACTGTTCTTCTAGGACAGCTGAAGCCATCCCTGAATATTAGGTCAGGGGAGCCCTCCCGAAGAGAGCCCCCGCCCAGAGGCATGGGAGGAAGGAACCAAAAGGCCACACATCCTCCCCCTAGACATCAGGGTAAGCCCGAGGACTCACACCCTTCATCCAGTGAAAAAACACACACAAAAGGTGAAAGTGACAAACAGTGAGGAAAAATAAATAAAAATAAAAAAGTGGCCGTGTCAAATTGTGCATTGGCCTAGGCCCTGAGGCCTGGTAGACAAAAATTGCCCCAGGAAAAGGCCAGACTCTAAAAGGCGCTGTACAGAAAAAGCTTTGGTGACTGTGACCGTGAGTTCTTTTCACTCAGTGGGGTCCCACACCCATAGTGTTACTAAAAGCTTCCCTAGGGCAACCACTCCCTGGGAGCACAGACACCGTGGATCATCTGCCTTCCCAGCCCATGGCCAGACAAAGTAGACCGCTCAAACCAAGAGATAATGAACCCTTCCGGCTTTCTCGGTGAGAACCTACTCCTGGCCCCCAATTACGGTCAGGAGCTCAGGTTCCAGTTCCTGCTGATACTAACCTTCCAGGTCCCCATCACACCAGCGGATTTGCATAGCCACCACCCCAACCCTGGTCAGGTCAGGATAGTAGCAAAGGGTCTCCACTGGATCACTGATAAGAACAGATACTACACTTGATCTTAGCCAGAAGGAGAACCGGTTATGTGTGGTAACCTGGCTTTTCAGCTGCCATGCACTGAGTAGGACTTTATTAATGGCTCTGTCTGTAAGCCTTCTCCACCTGTCTACGAAGGCGGCGGAGATCAGACAATGGCGGTGTCAGGGGGATATTCCCAGAGGCATTATGGGATTTTAATTCATGGAAAGACAGTTGTGTTGTCATGGAGGAAGCATGTAGCAGTCAGAAAGGCCTCGGGGAGTAAAGGTGGAGGGGGGGAGGCTTCTATGGAGAGAAAATCCCTTCTTACCAGCCATTTCTGCAAGCCCTGATCCATGTAATTACCCCACTTATCTTCTCTCATCTATCTCAAATCCATCGACCTATCTATCCATCTACTATATGTATGTATCTATTTACAGTCAGGTCCATAAATATTGGGACATCGACACAATTCTAATCTTTTTGGCTCTATACACCACCACAATAGATTTGAAATAAAATGAACAAGATGTGCTTTAACTGCAGACTTTCAGCTTTAATTTGAGGGTATTTACATCCAAATCAGGTGAACGGTGTAGGAATTACAACAGTTTGTATATGTGCCTCCCACTTTTTAAGGGACCAAAAGTAATGGGACAATTGGCTGCTCAGCTGTTCCATGGCCAGGTGTGTGTTATTCCCTAATTATCCCATTTACAAGGAGCAGATAAAAGGTCCAGAGTTTATTTCAAGTGTGCTATTTGCATTTGGAATCTGTTGCTGTCAACTCTCAATATGAGATCCAAAGAGCTGTCACTATCAGTGAAGCAAGCCATCATTAGACTGAAAAAACAAAACAAACCCATCAGAGAGATAGCAAAAACATTTGGTGCGGCCAAATCAACTGTTTGGAACATCCTTAAAAAGAAAGAACGCACCGGTGAGCTCAGCAACACCAAAAGACCCGGAAGACCATGGAAAACAACTGTGGTGGATGACCAAAGAATTCTTTCCCTAGTGAAGAAAACACACTTCACAACAGTTGGCCAGATGAAGAACGTTCTCCAGGAGGTAGGTGTATGTGTGTCAAAGTCAACAATCAAGAGAAGACTTCACCAGAGAGAATACAGAGGGTTCACCACAAGATGTAAACCATTGGTGAGCATCAAAAACAGGAAGGCCAGATTAGAGTTTGCCAAACAACATCTAAAAAAGCCTTCACAGTTCTGGAACAACATCCTATGGACAGATGAGACCAAGATCAACTTGTACCAGAGTGATGGGAAGAGAAGAGTATGGAGAAGGAAAGGAACTGCTCATCATCCAAAGCATACCACCTCATCAGTGAAGCATGGTGGTGGTAGTGTCATGACGTGGGCATGTATGGCTGCCAATGGAACTGGTTCTCTTGTATTTATTGATGATGTGACTGCTGACAAAAGCAGCAGGATGAATTCTGAATGGTTTCGGGCAATATTATCTGCTCATATTCAGCAAAATGCTTCAGAACTCATTGGACGGCGCTTCACAGTGCAGATGGACAATGACCCGAAGCATACAACGAAAGCAAAAAAAGAGTTTTTTAAGGGAAAGAAGTGGAATGTTATGTAATGGCCAAGTCAATCACCGGACCTGAATCCGATTGAGCATGCATTTCACTTGCTGAAGACAAAACTGAAGGGAAAATGCCCCAAGAACAAGCAGGAACTGAAGACAGTTGCAGTAGAGGCCTGGCAGAGCATCACCAGGGATGAAACCCAGCGTCTGGTGATGTCTATGCGTTCCAGACTTCAGACTGTAATTGACTGCAAAGGATTTGCAACCAAGTATTAAAAAGTGAAAGTTTGATGGATGATTGTTAATCTGTCCCATTACTTTTGGTCCCTTAAAAAGTGGGAGGCACATATACAAACTGTTGTAATTCCTACACTGTTCACCTGATTTGGATGTAAATACCTTCAAATTAAAGCTGAAAGTCTGCAGTTAAAGCACATCTTGTTTGTTTTATTTCAAATCCATTGTGGTGGTGTATAGAGCCAAAAAGATTAGAATTGTGTCCATGTCCCAATATTTATGGACCTGACTGTATGTATCCATCTATGTATCTACCTATGTGTCTATGTATCCATCTATGTATTTACCTACGTGTCTATGTATCTACCTACGTGTCTATGTATCGACCTATGTGTCTATGTATCTACCTATGTATCTACCTACGTGTCTATGTATCCATCTATGTATCCACCTATGTATCCATTTATGTATCCAGCTATATATCTACCTATGTGTCTATGTATCCATCTATGTATCTACCTATGTGTCTATGTATCCATCTATGTATCTACCTATGTGTCTATGTATCCATCTATGTATCCACCTATGCATCTATGTATCTACCTATGCATCTATGTATCTATGTGTCTATGTATCCATCTATGTATGCTTGTATCTATTTATGTAACTATGTATATACAACTGTATACAGCCGTGGCCAAAAGTTGTGAGAATGACACAAATATTACTTTTCACAAAGTCTGCTGCCTCAGTGTTTATGGATCTTTGTGTCAGATGTTACTATGGGATACTGAAGTATAATTACAAGCATTCCATAAGTGTCAAAGGCTTTTATTGAAAATGATATGGAGTTTATGCAAAGAGTCAATATTTGCAGAGGTAACCCTTCTTTTCCAAGACCTCTGCAATTCCCCCCAGCATGCAGTCCATCAACTTCTGGGTCACATCCTGACTGTCCCCTCATCCTTGCATAATCAATACTTGGGAGTTTGTCAGAATTTGTGGGTTTTTTTGTTCACCCTCCTCTTGAGGAATGACCACAAGTTCTCAATGGGATTAAGGACAGTTTCCTGGCCATGGACCCAAAATGTCCATATTTTGTTCCCCAAGCCACTTAACTATTAGTCACTTTTGCCCTATGGCAAGACGCTCCATCATGCTGGACAAAGCATTGTTCCTCACCAAACTGTTCTTGGATGGTTTGGAGAAGTTGCTCTTGGAGGATGTTTTTATACCATCCTTTATTCATGGAGGTGTTCTTAGACAAAATTGTAAGTGAGCCCACTCCTTTGGCTGAGAAGCAGCCCCACACATGAATGGTCTCAGGAAGCTTTACTGTTGGGCAGTGGAGTACCAATGGACCAATGTAAGGGGGGGGGTCTGCCCCAGGTGCCACACATTGGCGGGGGTATCAGCCCTGTGCCCCCCGTGAGTGAAGCGGTGACAGCAGGGTGTTGAACTGTGGCAGGGTGCCGGGTGCGGACCTTACCTGGATGACTGATATCCAGGGCCGGCCGCCGGAATCACTCCAGCAGGTGATTGGTTGCTAGGTGGTCCTAGCAACCAATCATTAGCTTGTTAATATGAAAAATTACCTCCAGCAGTTCCCGCCCTCTGTTCAGCGCTGCTGTGTCCCCAGCTCTGCATGTATGCCCCACTAAGGTAGGAAGGGGCAATGTGTAATGTGTGGGGGTCCAGAGCTGGGGGGGGGGCAATGTGTAATGTGCAGGGGTCCAGAGTTGGGGGGCAATGTGTAATGTGCAGAGGTCCGGAGCTGGGGGGGGGGGCAATGGGTAATGTGCAGGGGTCCAGAGTTGGGGGGCAATGTGTAATGTTCAGGGGTCCAGAGTTGGGGGGCTGTGTAATGTTCAGGGGTCCAGAGTTGGTGGGGGCAATGTGTAATGTGCAGGGGTCCAGAGTTGGGGGGCTGTGTAATGTTCAGGGGTCCAGAGTTGGTGGGGGCAATGTGTAATGTGCAGGGGTCCAGAGCTGGGGGGGTGTGTAATGTGCAGGGGTCCAGAGATAGTATGAGGGGGCTGTGTAATGTGCAGGAGTCAAGACCTGTGGGGGGGCTGTGTAACGTAAAGGGGTCCAGAGCTGCAGTGGGCTGTGTAATATAAAGGGGTCTTCTCCTCACTGTGTGTGCCGATGTACTCACACCTACCTGCCACCATTCCTGGACAGGCTCTACACTGGTGGTACCCTGATCCCGCAACTGAATTATCTGTAGGAGACGGTCCTGGCGCTTGCTGGACTTTCTTGGGAGCCCTGAAACCTGTTTTTTATGGGATTAAGTTCATTTTCATGGCAAAGAGGCACTTTGCAATTAATTGCAATCAGTGGTGTTGGGAGGGGGGGCTGACGGGAGCTGGAGCCCCGAGTGTGCCTCCAAAAAGCCCTGGGTCTTGATAGTCCTAAATTCATTATTAGCCTCAAGCCATTTCCACAGACAACAGGGAACGATCTCCAGCTTATCCAGCGCAGCCGAGTGACGTACAAAAACTCCACCTCCGGGACCTGGCTCCTATAATGGACGTCCCACTGGTCCAATTCCGGGACCGCGGGATGTGTGACATCTATCATAGGCGTTGCCGGGTCCAGGAGGAGGCGGGAATGACACTGTGGCCACGCTGGGCACTGGGAGATCCCCACTCACTCTGTGTAAATGGGCGGGCAGTGGAGCGGCTCTCCTATCCTGGTTCCCTCTCACATCTTGGCTCTCTCTCCCTGGTGCATGCCGCCTGCTGTAGAGTGGTTGGAATGAGATGGGCTACACTACACAGATAAGGCTGAGCTGCAGGAGTGTCAAGAGGTCACCTGTCACGGGTGGGGGGGTCAGTGTATGTGTCAGGGGGGTCAATGTAGGTGTCACGGGGTCAATGTATGTGTCAGGGGGATCAATGCAGATGTCTGGTAGGTCAGTTTAGTGGTCAGCATGGATGGGCACTGGTGAACCAGGCAGCAACCAGCAAATGAGCCCCCCCCCCCATCATAAAAACTGAGGCAGCAGACTTTGTGGAAATTTATATTTGTGTCATTCTCAAAACTTTTGCCCACAACTGTACAGTATCTCACAAAAGTAAGTACACCCCTCAGTCACATTTGTGTAAATCTTTTCTTCTATCTTTTTCATGTGACAACACTGAAGAAATGACACTTGTCTACAATGTAAAGTAGTGAGTGTACAGCTTGTATAACAGTGTAAATTTGCTGTCCCCTCAAAATAAGTCAAGATAGAATAAAATATTTACAAAAATATGAGGGGTCTACTCACTTTTGTGAGATACTGTATGAACCAATCTATAAAGCAATCTATCTATGAATCGATTCTATCTGTCTATCCTCTCAAGAAGGTTGAGGCTGCAGCAGAATTCGGAGGAGATACAGATCTTGTTTTCAGTGGAGAGATTGGCAGGTGTCAGTCGGGTGTCAGTTAGGTGTCAATCAGGTGTCAATCGGGTGTCAGTCGGGTGTCAGTCGGGTGTCAGGTCATCGCTTTGCATCTATAAACACTCCTCTGCTCTGTAATGTGTGAGGAGATGGAGGTGCCGGGTCACCGAGTGTCACATATGTGTTACCCAATGAGCTATGGCGGGCAGTTCAGGGAAGACGGTGCAGACGCAGAATATGGGATGAAATGCACACAGCCAGAGATGTCTAAACCTCATCTTTTAGAGTAATGGAAGGAAATCCTTAAGAGGCCATGAGAGCCTCTCCTGTATCACTCATCTCTGCCTAGAAGGTGCATTGAACCCAACAAGCACCGGTCTACCTCTTCATATGAGCACCATTCTGGCCAAATGGTCAATTAGGTGGAGCTCAGACCTGCGCTGCGCAAAAAAAAGCGGCTGCCATGAGTAAACTCAGTGTGAAAATGCTAAGTGCCTGGCTGCCTTTGGCTTCAGTTTTGTTTTTTTGCATGGCTGGCCTGTAGCAAGCATGCAAGGCAGGATTTACTTGCTGTATACAAGACCCTCTGCCAATCACATCTGTCAGATGATGGCTTTTTAATTAATATAATACTAATTTATAAGAATATATAGTCCTATAATTAATATGATGGGGGTGGAGGGCTGGGGGGGCACAAAATGGTGTTAGTGAGTGTGACTGAGAGGGCAGACAAGGATCTCCAGGGGAAAGGGGCCATAGAAAGCCGGAGCGGCGGCGTATAGATGTGGCACCCCATTATTCAAGATGGGGGTATGTGAGCACCTGCCACCGCGGGAAGTGGGTGAACTACTACTTGAGAGATGGTAGCATGAAGGAGATAGGGCTGACACCACTGGAGTCTGATGGGAGTTGTAGTCCCACACTGACAAGACAAGCAGAGGTCATATTGGAGGTGTATCAGCATTCCATAGACCACATGGTCTCAGCCGTGTTTTATTTTTCTTTCTTCAGGTCTGTACAAAGGAAACTGCTTCCGAATTAATCACTTTCCTGAAGACAATGACTACGACCACGACAGCTCCGAGTACCTCCTACGTGAGTACGCACCTTTCTTATCATCACACAGCCAATCAGTGAGCATCTGTGGTGTATGGCGGGACCAGGAACAGGGGATTGTGGGAAGGAGTGCAGAGGGAAAGCCATGATGCTGGCCAGCTTTCTCTCCCTGCACAAATATTCATGGCTGGGGATGATCAATCAATGAATCAATCTATCTAGAAGATTTATATAGCGCAAATTGAGACAATTCAGTTACAATACAATCATCTAAAAATTTATGAAGTTGTTGTAAACCACTGAAATAAAAAAAATGAGCAAAGCATATCCTTCTATAGTGTGTACTTGTCTCAATCCAGAGCACTATGTGGGGTTTCTGTCTGCTGCCTCCTTCCTCTGCTATCTCCATGACTCACTTCTGACAGGTTATAGGGATCCAGGGGATCTAGAAGGGGCGGCCCATCCATTAGGGGAGCACGGGTGCCACCCCCCTATCCATGCATCCAGCCCTCTGATCTACATACAGGGTGCCGGACTGTGGATTCCAGTGGGGGGGGGGGAAACGTGTTTTTTTGAAGCACATGATTAGAGCCAGAGGCTCTAATAGGCTTCAAAAAAGGGTGGGGGTGGGTCCATCCAGCTGTGTGACAATAGTGAATTAATATTTGCTATTTTCACACTAAATCTCCTCCCCGCCAATCAGGAAGCATTTCCCGATTGGCCAAATTGTCAGGCGATCCTATCGCCTAGCTCCTAGGAGGAGGAGAGAGGAGACACATGGCCCTCTGCCCACCACCTAGATAGGGTCCGCTGTGCTGGAGGAGAGGACACCAGAGCCGCTGCCCACAGACCGCCACCTAGCGAGGGCCCGCTGTGCTGGAGGAGAGGACACCAGAGCCGCTGCCCACAGCTCACCGCCTAGATAAGGTCCACTGTGCTGGAGGAGAGAACACCGGGGCCGCTGCCCACAGCCTAATGCCTAGATAGGGTCCGCTGTGCTGGAGGAGAGGACACCAGAGCCGCTGCCCGCAGCTCACCGCCTAGATAAGGTCCGCTGTGCTGGAGGAGAGAACACCGGGGCCGCTGCCTGCCACCCAGATGGGGTCCGCTGTGCTGGAGGAGAGGACACCGGAGCCACAGCCCGCAGCTCACCACCTAGATGAGGTATGTGCCGGACCAACCAGCAGACAGCGAGTGGAGGGGGGGAGGCTTTCCTGCGGGCAGAACACAAGGATTTCTGCTGGCGGCTTTAGCTGCCAGCAGTAATCACATGCAAAAGATCTGACAGACTAGCTGTACTTTAATGTAAAACATTAGTGTAGCACTAAATGGTGAAATTATATGGTGTTTATTTTTTTGGAAATTCACATTATTTTTTGCTTTATTGCTTTATAGTGGACTTTCCTTTTTTATGTATTGGACTTTCCCTTTTTATGTATATTGTGATTATGGTTCAATGCTCCTGATCTGTTTTGTGTTTTAGCACTTTTGCACATGCACTTAGATTGAGTGGCTCATTATCTCTCTTTTATTCACATTTGTGATTTTTATCACTGTGCACTTTTCAGTGCACAGATGTGTTCACTTGAATAATTTCACCATTTAGCGCTACACTAATTTTTTACACATTTATCTGGACTTTGAGTGCTAGCAGCTGTATTCTCTTTTCTGGTTCAGTGCAGTTTTTTTCCCCCCACGTCACATAGCTGTACTTTAGTCGGTCGACTTCAGTACAACCAGCCTGCCCATAGATTGATAAAATCTCGGGTGGTCCTTGCTGAACCAAACGAGATTCGATCCATCTATGGCCAGATTTAGCTGTGCATGTTTCCCTTTGAGAGTGTGTATAGGGAGGAGTGTCCATGCCCATAGATTGATCAAATCTTGGGTGGTCCCTGCTGAACCAGCGGAGATTCGATCCATCTATGGCTGGCTTTAGCTGTGCACGTTTCCCTTTGAGAGTGTGTAGAGGGGGGTGTGTCCATTCCCATCATTCAAGTCTCGGATTACACTCAGCTCTATGCTGTGCAGTATGTGACATCAGATCCCCCACCCCCTGCCTTCTGACGATCAGGAATGCTATTTAAACTGTACACTTTAAATGGCTGTAGAGGAGAGATGGCTGCAGATGAACAGGTACAACTTATGTAGGGGGATTTGTTTGCATCTCTTTGTATCACTTCACTGGGTGAATGGAAGGGTTTACAACCATTTTCAAAGCCCAATCCAGCCAAAATGTTTGTCTATGTTGTTAATGGGTGGGGGAAGAGTTAAGAGGGGCCTCTGTTAGGTTTTCCTAACTGTCTGTGTCCCCACCAGAGAGATTTATTCTCACTTCCTCTCAGGACAAGCGATGGTTAAAAAACTCTACCAAGACACATTTTTCACAGAGTGGGGGAAGGTTAGGTTGCCATGCAGTGGCAGCCGCTCCATTAGAGGCGTAGGGGTGCCGCCCCCCTGTTCCATACGCCCGGCCCCTAATCTTCATGCGGGGCGCCAGAAGCATGGATTCCAATGGGGCTTTTTTTTTTTTTTTTTTGAAGCACGTGATTAGAGACTGAGGCTCTGATTGGCTTCAAAAAAGGGTGGGCTCGGGGCGCAGAGCACTGCGCCCTAAACCCACCCATTTGTGTGACAATAGGGAATTAATATTCGCTATTGTTTTCCTGCTTCTTCTCCTAAGATCTGATTGGCCGTGAGGAGAAGTGACCGTATTGGAGGAGGAGGCGGAGTTGTAGGAGAAGCTGCCTGCTACCTACATGGGGGAGGTGAGGGGCTGGTGGGCGGACGGGCAAGCTACTGGGAGGGGTGGGGGGTTTGACTGCCGGACCAACTGACCGACCAAACGGGGGATGGGGGGTGGCCTGTGGTTTGTTTAAAGCCCCCCCAAAAAAAAATGACGCACCAGCCGCAATGCCATATAAATGATTTTACATTTCCCGGTGACAACCACTGCCAGCATTTTGTTATACAGGTGTCACAGGGACAGGAAGTGTCCTCAAATCACCTGACATAATGGAAGTACGCAGTTTTCCCCCATGCGCAGAGCACCGTTATATAATCCGCACGCCAGTAAAACATAAAACATGAAAACAATCCCCTCCACAACAAAGACTTCCACCGGATTGTCTCTAAGATGTGATAAAAGCCCTTTCACCTTAAACGTTTCATCTTTAATTTGCGCCCCCCCCTCCCCCATTTACAGTCGTCTTACAGCGTGGATTGTCAGGGAGGTGCATGCTTTGATGTCTGAGAAGATTACAGCCATTACCGCTCCGGTTCTTAAATTACAATTCTGGCTCCTGACAGCAAAGATCGCGGTGCGCCGACTGCGCTCGTTAAAGGGGAACACACACATTTCTTCATTAAGAAAACATGTGAATAGTGATTTTTTATTTATTTTTGACAACCTCGGGTATTGAAATTGACATGATATTCAAAATATACGATCTCATATACCATCAGTAGAGTGATCTGTGCAGTGTCTGGGGGGTTTGAGCGTTCTGAAAACACATGGAGGTCTTTTCCTGCCAACATTAATGATTTTTACCGTGCTTCCCCAGACACAGATATGTCACATCCCATCTACATACAAGACCCCTTTCACACTGAAGCACACCTAAAATAGCGATAAAGCGCCGGCCGTTTTTGTGGCGCTTTTCGGCTGCTTGCGGGGCGTTTTTTTTCAGGTCATGTGACCTTAAAAAAAAAAAATCCAAAAACTACCACTTTTGCTGTGCTTTCGAATCACTTTTTAGGCCTCTTTCACGCTTGTGCGACCTGAAAGTCGCGTGATTTTGCCGTGATTTTTTGCCACAATGTTGATGCAACTTTAAGCAATGCCTGTGTAATATTGATGTCTATGGACCTCAAATCGCATCAGTCGCATCAAACTCGAACCAAAGTAGTGCAGAGACAGCTTTGCACAGATATGAACAGTACCCATTGGAAATCATGGGGTACGACTTGTCTTGCAACTTCGCAGTCCCAAGTTGCAGGACAAGTTGCACAAGTGTGAAAGGGGCCTAAGGCGCCGCCCACTCATTTCAATGGGCAGGGGCATTTTTGGAGCGTTTTTTTTACAGCACCCCAAACCCCCCCCCCAAAGATGCTGCTGCAGGACTTTTTCTAATATCCCGCAAACGCACCGTCAAATGAATTGGAGGCAGTTTTCAGTGCTTTTCTGCCCCTATTTCTAGCGCTAAAAACGCTTGAAAACTGCCTCAGGCCGCGTTCACACCTATGCAAATTGGATGAGGGTTTCCCCGCATCCAGTTTGCATTACAGGAGATTGTGACCGGCTCCCTACGGAGCTTTCTATGGAGCCGGTTCACAAATCTCCGTTGCGGCTGCGGAGCGGCTTGCACAGGAACGCTGTGTGTCTTTGGCTCCATTTCAGGGGCAAATTCAGGCAAAAATTCGGCCCCTGATTCATCCCTTAAACGGAGAACAGGGACACAGCGGAGCCCCCTGCTGGGAACCCAGCCTTAGTGTGAGAGGGGTCTTACTGTCATACAAAGAATTCTTCCAGGGGCCCCAGTGATACCATTTAGGATGATAGGAGGAATCTTCAACTGCTGCATAGTTATACACGATGAAAAAAAAAAAGATACAAAGCAACACAAGAACTGTTACTTCTACGCAACAAAGTATTATTGTACAATTGTTATTCATCTCCTGAGAGAGTCTGGAGTCAAATCCAGAGAATGCAGAACCCTGGAATTCTGCAAAGAAAGGAAACTGGAAGCCTCGTTCACACTGGCAAGGATATACTTATAGTGGACATTTCTAAATGCATGCCATTTTTATTTTAAATGGTACAACACACTCTGTGTATTTTTACCTCTTTTTAGATGCAGTCTGGTTTATTGCATTTAGTGAAAATAGAAATCTGTGCATCCGGGGGTAGGTTAGGTACTGTGCCCCCCCTGTGTACAAAGCCAACTCCATAAAAACATGGTGTGATCAGTTGGGTGTGGAGAAACTCGAGTGCCCTGACCTCAACCCTACTGAACATAATTACATAGTTAGCCAGGTTGAAAAAAGACACAAGTCCATAGTTATTTATATATATATATAACACAAACCAATATACACAATCCTTCACCCACAGTTGATCCAGAGGAAGGCGAAAAACCCCAGCAAAGTATGATCCAATTTGCTTATAATCCAAAAATTCCTTCCTGATCCCCCGAGAGGCGATCAGATTTTCCCTGGATCAACTTTACCTAAAAATGTCAGTCCCCAGTTATATTCTGTACATTTAGGAAAGAATCCAGACCTTTTTTTTAAAACAATTTACTGAGCTGGCCAGAACACCCTCTGGAGGGAGTCTATTCCACATTTTCACAGCTCTAATGCCCCGTACACATGGTCGGATTTTCCGATGGAAAATGTGTGATAGGACCTTGTTGTCGGAAATTCCGACCATGTGTGGGCTCCATCACACATTTTCCGACACACAAAGTTTGAGAGCAGGATATAACATTTTCCGACAACAAAATCCGTTGTCAGAAATTCCGATCGTGTGTACACAAATCCGACGCACAAAGTGCCACGCATGCTCTGAATAAATTAAGAGATGAAAGCTATTGACTACTGCCCCGTTTATAGTCCCGACGTACGTGTTTTATGTCACCGCGTTCAGAACGATCGGATTTTCCGACAACTTTGTGTGACCGTGTGTATGCAAGACAAGTTTGAGCCAACATCCCTCGGATTTTGTTGTCAGAATGTCCGAACAAAGTCCGACCGTGTGTACGGGGCATTACTGTGAAGAAACCTTTCCGTATTTGGAAACTAAATCTTTTTTCCTCTAGACGTAAAGAGTGCCCCCTTGTCTTCAGTGATGACCTTAAAGTGAATAACTCAACACCAAGTTCACCATATGGACCCCTTATATATTTGTACATGGTGATCATATCCCCCTTAAAGTGGTTGTAAACCCTGTTATAACCACTTTTACCTACAGGTAAGCCTATAATAAGGCTTACTTGTAGATACTGTGAATTTCTCCCAAACATGCACAGTTTAGGAGATATTCACTGTACCCGCAAGTGCCGACGTCATCTGCACATGCGCACTGAAGAAACGTCTCGCTCATGCTGTTTCTTCAGCTGCTGTGCCGTTACCGGCGGATTCCGCGCGCATGCGCGGGAGTTACGTCATCGCGGCTCTGGCCAATCACAGCGGCAGTGCCCGCGAACCCAGAAAAAACTCTGGGACGATATGTCACAGCGGTGTGCGGTACCCCTGCAACAGCATTGTTATAAGGTATTTCATAATGAGCTAGTATGTGATGCATACTAGCTCATTATGCCTTTGTCTTGCAGGTTTTTCTTTTTTTTCATCTGGGTTTACAACCACTTTAACCTCCTCTTCTCAAGAGGGAATAAATTAATTTCCTCTAATCTTTCCTCATAGCTGAGCTCCTCCATGCCTCTTATCAGTTTGATTGCCCTTCTCTGCACTTTCTCCAGTTCCCTGATATCCTTTTTGAGAACTGAAGCCCAAAACTGAACTGCATATTCCAGATGAGGTCTTACTAATGATTTGTAGAGGGGCAAAATGATATCTCTTTCTCTGGAGTCCATACCTCTCCTAATACAAGAAAGGACTTTGCTTGCTTTGGAAACTGCAGCTTGGCATTGCATGCTATTATTGAGCTTATGATCTTCCAAAACCCCCAGATCCCTCTCCACTATGGATTCCCCCAGTTGTACTCCCCCTAGTATGTATGATGCATATTCTTAGCCCCCAAGTACATAACTTTACATTTATCAACATGAAACCTCATTTGCCACTTTGTTGCCCAACTAGACAGTGCATTGAGGTTGACTTGTAAATTGGAGACAAAGCTTGGTGTCATCTGCAAAGACAGAAATGGTACTTTTAATCCCAGACCCCATATCATTTATAAAGGTATTAAAAAGTAAGGGTTCCAACACTGAACCTTGGGGTACACCACTGATAACCTTAGACCATTCAGAGTAAGAATCATTAACCACTTTGGAATGAATTGGAACACTAATTACAAGTCACATCTTCTGGATATAAACCCAGCACCATAAAGACATGGTTTTGCCAGTTTAATGTTGAGGAACTGGAGTGTCCGGCACAGAGCCGTGACCTCAACTCTACTGGACACCTTTTGAATGAATTGGAACACCACTAACAAGCCTGCCCTATAAAGACATGGTTTGACCATGTCATAGTGTGGAAGAACTTGAGTATCCTGCACAGAGCCCCCAACCCCACTGAACACCTTTGGAATGAATTGGTGCTCCAATTACAAGCCAGCTCCATAAAGACATGGTTTGACCATGTCATGGTGTGGAGGAACTGGAGTGTCCTGCACAGAGCCCTGACCTCAACCCTACCGAACACCTTTTGGCTGAAATGGAACATCAATTGTGATCCAGGTCTTCTCATCCAATATCAATATCTGACCTAACGATGTGCACAGATTTGCCAAAGACATCCTCCAACATCTTGTGTCCTTCCTGAAAGTGTGGAGGCTGTTAAAGATGCAAAAGGGCAGCTCCATAATCTGGGCCATGGGATGTGGGGGAACTTCATATTAATAACCATGGGAGGTGGGGGTAATTCCATATTAATGACCATGGGAGATGGGAACAGCTCCATATTCATAGCCATGGTAGGTGGGAGCAGCTCCATATTAATGGTCATGAGAGGTGGGGGCAACTCCATATTAAGGCACTGAGGGGTGGGGGCAGTTCCATAATAATGGCCATGGGAGGTGGGGGAAGCCCCATACTTGTGGCCATGGGAGGTGGGGGCAGCTCCATATTAATGGCCATAGGAGGTGGGGGCAGCTCCATATTAAATGACAATGGGAGATGGGGTTAGCTCCATATTCATGGCCATGACAGGTGGGGCAAATCTATATTAATGACCATAGAAGGTGGGGGCAACTCCATATTCATGGCCACGGGAGGTGGGGGAAGCTCCATAATAATGGCCATGGGAGGTGGGGCAAGTCCATATTAATGACCATGGGAGGTGAGGGCAACTCCATATTAATGATCATGGGAGGTGGAGGCAGCTTCATAATAATGACCATGAGAGGTGGGGGAAACTCCATATTAATGACAATGGGTGGTAGGGGCAGCTCCATAATAATGGCCATGGGAGGTGGGAGAAACTCAATATTAATGACCATGGGAAGTGGGGGAAACTCCATATTAATGACCATAGGAGGTGGGGCAAGTTCCATATCAATGGCCATGGTTTTTAAATGAACTCTTCTACAAGTTCATATAGATGTGGAGATCATGTTAGCATAGATTATTTGCCTGTAGACCCTGGGGCTCAGAGCTGGTAGCCCATTTATATATGTATTTCAGCTGTGCATTTAGATCTTTGGCAGAGATCCCCTATTTCTCATGTCTATAGGAGAAGCACGAAGAATGGTTTCCGTCCCCTCTAACAGATTGTGTTTTCACAACTGAGACACTCAATTAGGAAGGCAGACAATACAAGCTGAAAACAGCTCAATCTGGGTCTTGGAAATCAATATCTGCAACAAGCTGACGTCTTTCCATGTTTCCGCTTGGTTTGGCGACTTCAAAACTGAAGACGAGAAGTGCGCACTTCTTAAAAATAGGCCAGGCCCTGGGTGTTTTCACTGACTGACAGAACATCTAGGAGGGGTGACCCTATCGCAATTATACACGCAGCAAATCTGTGATAAAATGTCATTTACTGCAGGCGAATATAACATGACGCATCCCAACCGTGAAAATAATTCTTTCCAGCAAAGTAACCCCGGACACGCTTCGCTCCGAATCCACCAAAAGTTCAGTTGTATAAAACTGCCGCTTACAACGATCGTGAAAGGGTCTGTCAAACTTTGCACAACTCTACAGAACGTGAATATCGGTTATCGTATTATTACTTGGGGCTCGTTTACACTTGCTTAGACTTGAACACACATTAAAGCGCCTACCGCTTCAACATGCTGTTTTTATGTGTTTTTGAGGCTTCGTGATGCTTTTTTTGAAGCTTTAACGAAGTTGGCAAGTGCCCAGTGTGTGTTGATTTTCTGTTTTAAAGGGGCCAAGTAGAAACCCAGCTCATTTGTACACCTGTTCAGCAGATCTCCCAGCACATTCGTATATTCGTTCAGCCGATCCCCCAGATTATTAGTACCCTTGTTCCGCAGATCCCCTACTCATTAGTACCCTCGCTCGGGAGATCCCCAGCTTCCTAGTACCCTCATTCAGCAGATCCCAAGGTTCTTAGTACCCTCGCTCAGCAGATCCCCAGATTATTAGTACCCTTGTTCAGCAGATCCCCCACTCTGTAGTAACCCCCAGCTCTGCTGATCCCCCACTCAGTAGTAACCCCCAGCTCTGCTGATCCCCCACTCAGTAGTAACCCCCAGTTCTGCTGATCCCCCACTCAGTAGTAACCACCAGCTCTGCTGATCCCCCACTCAGTAGTAACCCCCAGCTCTGCATGCTCCATTCGGGGGCAGTTTTGTTGGGATTTTGGGTGCAGCATTTGCAGCATTGCATCCTTCACTGCACAAGTGGAGTGTGTGCCATGTGGGGGTGAGGGGCTACATCTCAGGGGGGGTATCAGGGTACATCTTCACCTGTGTGGACAGGAATCCTTGCACCGGATCTGGGTGGTTGCCTGCCTGAACCCAGAAGAGGCAGCCGGGCTCCCAATGACACCAGAGAAGAAGTTGGTGGACCCAGGCTATGGTACTTGGGTGGGTCACAGAAGGACAACACTGGATTTTCTGAACTGCTGAATATGTGAAGCGAGGTAAAGTGGAGGCGGTGGGGCATGGCGTGGAAACCTTCACTTTAGCCCCTTGAATTTAGAAACACTCCTGCTTTTTGGTGCTACTTAGTGGTTTAGTGCTCAGATAACCCCACAACACGGCCACGTCTTTCCTACCAGCTGATGAGCTTTTTTGGACAGAAGACGATGTTCCTCGGTGGCCCGATGTGAGCCTGGAGTCACAGAACTAGACACCGCAAGCTACACCCATCAATCACCCCTTTTCCCAGCCCAGCTTTCATTATACATAAATGTCACCCGACCGTGACACCAGACTCTGAGAGACAAAATGCCACGCTGCTCGGGTCTTACCGGCTCAGAACTGGGAAGAATAATTACCGGAGGTCATTAAATACCAGCAGAAGCCAGTGAAGGGGGCTTGAAAATCTGCTGTGCGTGCTTTAGGGAAATAATATCCTCTGCTTATAATTACTTCTTACCTTCAATAAAACATGCCATCTCAGAAGAATCGTACTCTTCTGATTACATCGTGTTATTAATATAGTAACGCAGCTTGAAGTACTGTGATCAGTTATACACCACCATAAAACAGCGCCCCCTAGAGGATGTAAAGAAAATGGGGCTGCCTAGAGCAATAAGGTCTCTATACTAAGGATTTCCGGAAGGGGGGGGGGGCTGCAACCATGTAGCAAATTGTATATATCATTAATGTTATTATCCCCCAAAAAATAATGTCTAGGAAGCTTACCAGCAGAAGAATAAAGATATATTTCTATTTGCACATAAAAGCTCATCCTGGAAGGGTGTAGATATAAGCAGCTCATTCATACAGGTCACTCTTTATGGAAGGAAAAATACCTTTAAGCTGCAGTTTGTCTCTGAGCGGTGGTCAGCTCTCCAGCAGCCATTCTTGCATCACATTCACACCTGTGCAGGAAAAAAAAAAAAAACAAGAAGATGATGAATATACTTAAAAAAAAAAAAAAAAAAGAGAATAAATTCAAACAATGAAATGTAACTAATTTAATTAAAATTGTATTATCACTTGTTCAAAAACATTTCTCCGATTGAGGTCTGGCGCCGCCCTTGTGTCCCCTCCAGGCACAAGATGGCCTGTCACACAACCTGTGAACACAGGAGCTTAGTCTGTGAAAGCCATATCTAGCGCTAAAACCCCTGAAAACTGCCTCAGTGTGAGAGGGGTCTCTTACACCCCTTTCACACTGAGGCGCTTTACAGGCGCTATAGCACTAAAAAGAGTGCTATAGCTCCTTTCACTCTAATGTGAAAGTCCGAGCGCTCTCACACCAGGGCAGTGCGCTGGCAGGACGCTCAAAAAAAGTCCTGCAAGCAGCATCTTTGTGGTGCTGTAGGAGCGGTGTATACACCGCTTCTACAGCGCCCCTGCCCATTGAAATCAATGGGCAGCACCGCCGAAGCGCCGGCAAAGCGCCGCTGCAGCGGCGCTTTGCCAGCGCTTTTACCCTTTTTCTTTTTTTACCAAATTTGTGTGAAAATTTTTTGTAAAAATTTAATTTTAGTACAGTGTTGCATGACCGTGCAATTGTCATTCAAAAGTGTGACAGCGCTGAGAGCTTAAAATTGGCCTGAGCAGGAAGGGGGTACTGTACAAGTGACTAGTAAGCAAGTGGTTAAAGTGACAGCCGGGAACCAAGCAAGTGTGTGCTGAAGGAAGAGGTTGGAGCGGTATACAGACTGTATATAGGAGACATGTCCCTGAAGTTTGTTCTGAAGTGGGCATCCCATAATACCCCTCATCTCCAAACAAGTATATTACTCTCAATAAAACAAAAGAAACAAAGTCACAGCCAGTTCTCTGACTCGGAGTGACTGTGAAGATTGGGGGTGCCTGGCTGTGCAGGGTGGGGGGATCCCAGTTACTTGCAGCTTCGTAGGGGGTGCACTACAGACATGTACAAGTTTACTAATACTCAACCAACACATCTGCTGGTTCTGGAAGTTTTTATTTCTCCATTAAGGAGATTATCCTCGACTTCCTGTCCCCGTACAAGAAATAGGAAAGGGGAGGGGCTGCTTGTCACCGGGACAGAAAGACACTGACAGCAATAACAACATTTTCTTGATGTAGCACCCTGATGTTTAGGCGGGGTTGCTCTTAAATTTATTTGCCAAGTGATAGTAACCTTGGCTAATTTCTAGGGGGTCAACTGACTTCACCATAATTCTGGAATTGCTGCACTTCTCTCTTCTGTCACTAGGTGGCCGGGTACCTGGCGGCATTAGATAAGACAAGGGCATTGCAAGGACAGATTAGGAGTATATGGGATATCTCAGCCAATGGGCGGGGGTTTTCTTGACTCCCTTGAACTGCTGGGAGAGCCTATTTATTTGGGTGAGGTAATCGGGGTTCTGTGCCACCTGGACGGCTATCTGGGTGGACGTGTGTCGTCTGCCCCGGGCTGCTAGGCCGTAGTTTGGGCCTATCCAGAAGCAGGAGAGCAGTGTAGGGTTGGGATTGCGGATTGCAGTCCAACCAGAAGTGATGGTTATGCCAGCTAGAGAATCTGTCGTGGTCAGAGGTGGAGGGGAAGCTGTTGCCACTAAGGGACCATCCACCTTATTACCGGGGACCACTGTGAGTAGCTGAAGCAAGTACCCAAGGAGTATTCTCACCAACCGGGGACGGTGATGAATCGGGAAACTTCAGCAGGTGCCAAGCCAGGGACCCAAACAGCGGAGGTGACGTTTGCAGAGCAGCCTTGTGTGCCAAGCCAGGGACTGAGCGGGCCAGCGGGGTGACGCTTGAGGAGTATGTGTAAATGCCAAGCTAGGGACCCAGCAGGGATGCCGGGGTGGCGCTTGAGGAAGATACTGAATGAGAAGGTTGGAAGAGCTCAGGAGATCCAGTGGCAGTGGATCAGCAAGTCTAGTGAGAGAGACTGGGAGCTCAGTGGAGTGAAGATTTACAAGTGATTGTAGAGGAAGTAAAGACGTTTGTTACGACTTGTGTTAGGAACGGTTATAATACTGTTGCCATAGGAGACAGCGATCCTACACATGCAGATGTGGTGTCTTGCTGGATGCCTTTTCCTGCATGTCTGTCCTCCTATAGAAGTCTCGGAGTCTGCTAATTAACATGGCAACTACCTAAGGGTGTCCTGGCCCTAACCCTCTCTCCCACAGTTCTGTTCAAGAGACAATAAATCTCTTTGCATTCAAGAAGTGTCTGGCGCCCATGAATCTATCTTCCACCATGCCTCGTAACCCACTCTACATAGAAGGATGTCAGCTGTCCCCAACTCTGGAGGTCACCATTAGGCCTCCGGGGACCCAGGATTTCGCTATATTAAGTTCCATCCCTTACCCACGCTACTAAATATATCTATCAGAGAGAAAGTGATGCAAAAATCCCCCCCAGGCATGCTGATAGGGCTTTACAGCCAGCCCTGCTAGACGGGGGCCTGGGCCCCATCAGTTTAAAAGGGGGCACAGGCATCTGCTGAGCAGGAGGGCTACTGTACTGTCTTATTGCAGACACGATCCTCTTCTGTCTCCCCCTGCAGCACTGGCAGCTTCTCCTCTTCTCCTTCCCTCCGGCAGCACTGCAGGGGGATTGGTTCTGGCACAGGAGTCCCTTCCATCTGCTGTCTGGGCCCCCCCTGTGTGCCACTTTCTCCCACAGCGCTGCTGGCTTCCCTCCTCTCCCGCCAGAAGCTGCTACGGGCACGCAGGGGGATGTCATTTACTGGCCCCTTCCTTTCCTGAATGCACATCACTCCTGTGTCCATTCATCACTGAAGCATAGTAAACTGTGTTTACTATGCTTCCACTTGTGAATGAGCAGGAAGCCTCAGAGTGATTCCTATTCATTCATCTGTGCAGCTGAGGCTGAAGAGAAAGGGACTGATAGATATCAGGGGGGGGCCCTGTTGGGTAGGCTGTGTGGGGCCCTGTCGGGTACGTTGTATGGGGCCCTGTCAGGTAGGCTGTATGGGGCCCTGTCAGGTAGGCTGTATGGGGCCCTGTCGGGTAGGCTGTATGGGGGCTTGTCGGGTAGGCTGTATGGGGCCCTGTCAGGTAGGCTGTATGGGGCCCTGTCGGGTAGGCTGTATGGGGGCTTGTCGGATTGGCTGTGTGGGGCCCTGTCGGGTAGGCTGTGTGGGGCTCTGTCGGGTAGGCTGTGTGGGGCCCTGTGGGGTAGGCTGTGTGGGGCCCTGTCGGGTAGGCTGTGTGGGGCCCTGTCGGGTAGGCTGTGTGGGGCCCTGTCGGGTAGGCTGTAAGGGGCCTGTCGGGCAGGCTGTGTGGGGCCCTGGCGGGTAGGCTGTATGGGGCCCTGTTGGGCAGGCTGTGTGGGGCCCTGTTGGGCAGGCTGTGTGGGGCCCTGTCGGGTAGGCTGTATGGGGCCCTGTTGGGTAGGCTGTATGGGGCCCTGTCGGGTAGGCTGTATGGGGCCCTGTTGGGTAGGCTGTATGAAGCCCTGTCGGGTGGGCTGTGTGGGGCCCTGTCGGGTAGGCTGTATGGGGCCCTGTTGGGTAGGCTGTATGAAGCCCTGTCGGGTGGGCTGTGTGGGGCCCTGTCGGGTAGGCTGTATGCGGCCTGTCGGGCAGGCTGTGTGGGGCCCTGTCGGGTAGGCTGTGTGGGGCCCTTTGATTTCTAACAGCAGCCCTGATCACCCCAATAGGGACACGGATAGTAATAAAAAACCTGACAGAGGCTCTGACCCTCGCCTGGTTTATTCAAAAGCAAAATAATACGTTTTAGTTGGAGTTGGGCTTTCAGGATAAAGATCAATTATTGCAGATTTTTGTATTTCATGAACCAATCAGAATGTTGTTTTTGCCAGCGATGGGGAAATGTTATATCCTTGGAAGGATCTGTAGAAATCTCTCCCCCCCTGTCCCCGGTCACTGATCATTGTATTGTTGTCCCCAGGCATTGTCCGCGCCTCCAGCGTCTTCCCCATCCTCAGCACCATCCTGCTGTTACTGGGCGGCCTGTGTGTTGGCGCCGGGCGGATTTATAATCGAAGGAATAACATCATCCTCAGCGCTGGGATACTCTTCGTGGCAGCCGGTAAGCATCCAATTTTACAAAAAAAAACAACAAAACAGACATTTACTGACAATGAAATGCTCCCACGTCCTCTGTGCAACACATGCAGGTGTGCCTGAAAAATACCGGATTCTGTGCCTAGAGGGCGCCACTGCTGAATCCCCTCTAATTGTTTCCTGGCTGTGTTTCTAATCTGATAAACTGAAAAAAATATGAAAGTGAAAGCTGCCAATCTGCTTCCTGTTAAAACAACAGCAAAAAAAACTAGAGTTATAATGAGGATAATGCCATTAAATAATAGGATAGTAATAATGAAGATTACAGGTCGGTAAAGAGATTATATGACACCAGTGACGGGTTATTTGAAATAAACAACCTTATCTTGAATGAAATCACAAAGATCAGGATACAAAAAAGAAAAAGACAGCAGGCTCCCTAGTGCCTAAGGCATGCTACAATGACATACACTCATTGGCTGAGGGCCAACATTCCTTACAGGAGAAGTGTCGGGTTCTGAAAAGAATAAAACATCTATACTTACCTCCATGCTGCTGCTGGCTCTATGACCCAGAACCGAGCGATGACTTGACTGCTGATCACTCAGTTCTCAGGTTCCGCTCTGAGCAGGGAGCAATGACTAACAGTCTCTGCCCCTCCACAGCTCACTAAAGCGCTGGGCTGAGGAGGGGGTTGATAGCGGCTGGCTCAGGCTCTCAGCGGCACACTGAAAAGGCTGAGGCCAGCTGCCAGCCAGGCGTCTGGGTAGATCCAGACATTATTGTCGGGATCCTTCCAGAGCCTGGAGCAGCTCTGTGATGCCAGCAGACAGCGGGCTATTGCCTGCTGTCAGCTGATTCTGGGTCACAGGAGAGCACAAGCTAAATGCAATCATGTGCCCCACAAGAGAAGTATGACAAAACGCTTTGTACATAATTCTCTCTAAAGGGTACTGTAAAGCGGACCTGAACATAAAAAGTTAAGGCTTTTTCATGTTATAGGGAAAATGTGTGAATATATCCTGAGGAATCTACCTTCTGTCTTGAATACCTCCTGTAAACTAGTGTAGCCATGGCCCTGACCCCTAGGGGCCAGGGACATCCATCTTCACAGTGTGGGTTACTAGCCATAGTGGGTGTGGTGTAGATAGAGTAAGTTGGGCGCCAGACTCTTTGAGAATGCAAAAAGAGATTTCTTAACAGAACTGGGGAGAGAGGGTTAGGGCCTGAACACCCTTAGGCAGATGAAAAATACTTGGCAGACTCCGAGACAAAAATAGGAATAGAAGAACAGCTATACAATTCAAGGGCCTTTGGGCTGGATTGCAGCAAACTGTATCTGTAGACCGCTGTCTCCTATAGCAACTGATCTGGTAACTTCAACTTCAATACAGATCACAGCTCACAGTATCCCGTTGTGGATTGTCTCACTGAGCTCCCAGTCTCTCAGTAGACTCTTCAGATCCCAGCAGGATCCCTTGAGCTCCTTCGCAACTATCCCGCGGTGGCTTCCAAGTGTCACCCACACTGTCCCGCGGGGTCCCTGACTTGGCTCTTCAGCTAACCTGCTGAATCCTCTGCAAACGTCACCCACACTGTTCCGCTGGGTCCCTATCTTAACTCTGCTGAAGCCTTCACAACTTCTTCACTGTCCCCGGCTAGCGAAAAAGGTTGCTCTGGTACTTCTTCAGTCTCCACAGAACCTGCCCTCTGATAACAGGAGAGATTGTCCCTTGCTGGCGACTGTGTCCCCTTTACCCCTGACTCTGGTTCTCGCTTGCCTCTGGTGACAGCGGTCGTCTCTGACGGCAACTGCTTTCCTTCACCTGTGGCGACTACTTGGTTCTCCAGCCAGAAGAACCCCCTGCAACTTGGTTGGGCTCCAATCCTGAAGCCCCAACCCCGCACTGCTTGCTTCCACCCTGGATAGGCCTCAGACCGCCTAGCAGCCAGGTACTTCCCGGATAGGCCTTAGGCTTCTGGCCCAGCAGCCGGGAGCTTTTCAACACACGTCCACCCAGACAGCCATCCAGGTGGCACAGAACCCCGATCACCTGACTCTCCCAAATAAATAGGCTCTCCCAGCAGGCCAAGGGCAAAGAAACCCCTGCCAATTGGCTGAGACAACCCATCCACTCCTAGTTCAGATTTACTAAGCCCTTGTCAATCTAATGCCACAGGTAACAATGCCACCTAGTGACAGAAGAGAGAGGTGCATCAAACCCAGATTTAGGAAAAGGTCAGCGGATCTCCCCAACAATTAGCCAGGATGGTTACTGTCGAGCAAACTAAATTTGTAACCCTGCCTAACACCAGGAGGCTACACTAGCAGAGCACTTCCTGTGCCCAGACACACCTATTCTTTAGCCTCATAGCCTCTGCAGAGTGAGCTCATCTAAGGCACTGCTGCCTCGGATTGCTGGTCTCACGGGCTCTGGAGTGAGATTTGGTGATGTCACTACTATGCTGGTCACTGTTCTCCTTGCTGGAGAGGAAGCTGCACCTCAGGACCTGCAATGCAAGAATCTCCTTGCTTATGCTTCATCCATTCTAAGAATCTCTGGTTTCTCTGCCACTCCTGCTGTTCTTGTGACACGAGGAAGAAAAGCCCTGCTCCTCTACCAAGATGGCTGCCATTATACAGAGACACAAGGATTGATTTACTAAAGGCAAATAGACTGTTCACTTTGCAAGTGCAGGTGCCTTTAGAAAATCAACCCCACAGTGCTGAACAATGTATGGTAAGTCAGTAGCATAGAAGATTGATGGCAGAAAAAAAAAACAAGTGGTCCATCAAGTCCGCCCCTTTTATTTTAAACTTTTTTTATCCGAGTATAGATCTATGTTTGTCCCAAGGGCGGACTGACCATTCGGGCACTTCCCGAGGGCCCGGGCCACTAGGGGGCCCCATCAGGGTTGCCAGCCTCAGTAAAACCAGGGACAGATTGTAAAAATCTGTGTTTTTTTACATCTGTCCCTGAAATATCTGACACCGACATCATTTTGATGTAAAATTCCGAAGGCTATAGCTGCTCCGCCCCTCCACTAACTCCTCAGCCAATGGGAACACAGTGTACACGCCCCCTTCCCCCGTGCGGCTTCTTTGACTACAGAGCAGGATATGCCGACAGCTGGAGGAGAGGAGAGGAGAGGGAGGCGGGGACACAGCCCGCAGTGTAGTAGGGGTTGCAGGCTGATACAAGGTTAGATTACTAATTGGTTGAGATAAATGTAGTTATATCAGTGCTTTCTCTGGTGAGCAGGAGGAGGAGGAGGAAGCTATGTTTCCTCCAGCAGAGCTCCTGTCTCTGAGGATGTTCAATCCTTTTTCTGTGTGAGGAGAAGTACACTAATCCTGGAGGAAGGATGTTCTGAACTTCTCCCCCAATCTCTGCTATACCTCCCTAATGATTACCTGCCCACCACTACACAGGCACATCATCCTCCTCTCCTGTATTACCACCAAATGTGTCTGTGAGCTGCTGGGGCACTACTAGTACCAGCATGCCAGGAGATGGGAGCAGCAGCAGTGTGTTCAATTAGGCTGATTTCTAGATGAAAAGTGCTGGTATGTGTATACTGTGTGTATATGTATATGTTTAATGTGTTTATGTGTGTGTGTGTGTATATGTATACTGTATATATACACTGTGTGTGTGTCTGTGTGTATATACTGTGTATGTATACTGTGTTTATGTATATGTATACTGTATATATACTGTGTGTGTGTGTGTCTATGTGTATATACTGTGTATGTATACTGTGTTTATGTGTGTGTGTATACTGTATATATACTGTGTGTGTGTCTGTGTGTATATACTGTGTATGTATACTGTGTTTATGTGTGCGTGTGTGTGTATATGTATACTGTATATATACTGTGTGTGTGTGTCTGTGTGTATATACTGTGTATGTATACTGTGTGTGTGTCTGTATACTCTGTGTGTGCGTATACTGTATAAACCATGTTTGCCCACTGCCACTCAACAGAAGTCAATCTAACAATCCCATGCCCGTGAAAAATCCACTTGTTGCCATTCGGTGGCAGCTGATTGGTGCATTGCTGAGCTCGGCCTCGGATCAGGCAGCAGGGCAGGTCTGGGTACACACCTGTGCAGTGACATCATGGCACACATCAAACATGGCTTTTATTCACATGCCTCACTGCCCAATCTGTGACCAACCACAGCAGTTCCCTATTCCGCTGGCTCTACGACTCACTTGCGCAATTCAAAGCCTGCAATAAGTGGATTTTTTTTTAAGCCTTTTCCCTGCCAGCTGCCTACCACACCAAGCACTAAGGTGCAAAGGTGTGTGTAAGGGGACACTGATAGAAGGTGACACTCTGGGTGCTCTACCGTAGGGTGCTACTCTGGGGGCTCTGCCGTAGGGTGCCACTCTGGGGGCCCTGCCGTAGGGTGCCACTCTGGGGGCCCTGCCGTAGGGTGCCACTCTGGGGGCCCTGCCGTAGGGTGCCACTCTGGGGGCCCTGCCGTAGGGTGCCACTCTGGGGGCCCTGTCCTGCCAGCGGAGACCCCTGTCCTCTGTCCTGCCAGTGGCGATCCCTGTCCTCTGTCCTGCAAGTGTCGATCCCCGTCCTCTGTCCTGCCAGCGGCGATCCCCGTCCTCTGTCCTGCCAGCGGCGATCCCCGTCCTCTGTCCTGCCAGCGGCGATCCCCGTCCTCTGTCCTGCCAGCGGCGATCCCCGTCCTCTGTCCTGCCAGCGGCGATCCCCGTCCTCTGCCCTGCCAGCGGCGATCCCCGTCCTCTGTCCTGCCAGCGGCGATCCCTGTCCTCTGCCCTGCCAGCGGCGATCCCTGTCCTCTGTCCTGCCAGTGGCGATCCCCGTCCTCTGTCCTTCAAGTGTCGATCCCCGTCCTCTGTCCTGCCAGCGGCCATCCCTGTCCTCTGTCCTGCCAGCGGAGACCCCTGTCCTCTGTCCTGCCAGCGGAGACCCCTGTCCTCTGTCCTGCCAGCGGAGACCCCTGTCCTCTGTCCTGCCAGCGGAGACCCCTGTCCTCTGTCCTGCCAGCGGAGACCTCTGTCCTGCCAGTGGCGATCCCTGTCCTCTGTCCTGCAAGTGTCGATCCCCGTCCTCTGTCCTGCCAGCGGTGATCCCCGTCCTCTGTCCTGCCAGCGGCGATCCCCGTCCTCTGTCCTGCCAGCGGCGATCCCCGTCCTCTGCCCTGCCAGCGGCGATCCCCGTCCTCTGCCCTGCCAGCGGCGATCCCCGTCCTCTGTCCTGCCAGCGGCGACCCCCGTCCTCTGTCCTGCCAGCGGCGACCCCTGTCCTGCCAGCGGCGATCCCCGTCCTCTGTCCTGCCAGCGGCGACCCCCGTCCTCTGTCCTGCCAGCGGAGACCCCCGTCCTCTGTCCTGCCAGCGGAGACCCCCGTCCTCTGTCCTGCCAGCGGAGACCCCCGTCCTCTGTCCTGCCAGCGGAGACCCCCGTCCTCTGTCCTGCCAGCGGAGACCCCCGTCCTCTGTCCTGCCAGCGGAGACCCCCGTCCTCTGTCCTGCCAGCGGAGACCCCCGTCCTCTGTCCTGCCAGCGGAGACCCCCGTCCTCTGTCCTGCCAGCGGCGACCCCCGTCCTCTGTCCTGCCAGCGGCGACCCCTGTCCTCTGTCCTGCCAGCGGCGACCCCTGTCCTCTGTCCTGCCAGCGGCAATCCCTGTCCTCTGTCCTGCCAGCGGCAATCCCTGTCCTCTGTCCTGCCAGCGGCGATCCCTGTCCTCTGTCCTGCCAGCGGCGATCCCTGTCCTCTGTCCTGCCAGCGGCGATCCCTGTCCTCTGTCCTTGTTAGTGGCGATCCCTGTCCTCTGTCCTTGCTAGTGATGATCCCTGTCCTCTGTCCTGACAATGGGGATCCCTGTCCTGCCAGTGGCGATCCCTATCCTCTGTCCTGCCAGCGGCGGTCCCTGTCCTCTGTCCTTGCTAGTGACGATCCCTGTCCTCTGTCCTGCCAATGGGGACCCCTGTCCTGCCAGTGGCGATCCCTGTCCTCTGTCTTTCCAGCGGCGATCCCTGTCCTCTGTCTTGCCAGCGGCGGTCCCTGTCCTCTGTCCTGCCAGCGGCGGTCCCTGTCCTCTGCCCTGCCAGCGGCGGTCCCTGTCCTCTGCCCTGCCAGCGGCGGTCCCTGTCCTCTGCCCTGCCAGCGGCGGTCCCTGTCCTCTGCCCTGCCAGCGGCGGTCCCTGTCCTCTGCCCTGCCAGTGGCGATCCCTGTCCTCTGCCCTGCCAGTGGCGATCCCTGTCCATTGTCCTGCCAGTGGCAATCCCTGTCCTCTGTCCTGCCAATGGTGATCCCCGTCCTCTTCTTCTCCAGTAGTAATCCATGTCCCCTGCATCTCTAGCAGTGATCCCTGTCCTCTGCCCTGCCAGCATTGACCCCTGTCTTTCACCCTGCTGACCCCTATCCTTGGCTCTGCTGACCCCTGTCCTCAGCTCAGCTGACACCAGTCCTCTGCCCTACTGACCTTCTGTACACTGCCCTACCAATTCCTGTAAAATCCCCAGCTGACCTTCTATCCTTTGCCCTGCTGAACCTCTATACACTGTCCTACTGCCCCAACCTCTGCCCTGCTGACCCCTGCAAACTGCCCTAAAAAAAACAATGGCTCTGTGCTCTTTGCCTTACAAACTGTTGACCCTATCCTCTGCCCTGCTGAACCCTGTACACTGCTCTTCTGACCCCCCCAATCCTCTGCCCCCCTGACATTTTTTTTGCACTCTGACATCTGATAGGCTAAATCCTGTTTGGGCACAGCTTATACATTACAAGTCCACTTTAAGATGCCGTAAGTTCTTCTTCCACTTATTGAATGAGGGCTAAGCACATTAGAAGGCCCCAACATCTTTGCTGAGATCATGATGGCAAACACGATGGCTGACATCAATACTGGTAGCTGCTCTTATTTGCGTTGGAATGATATCTTCACAGAAGAGGTTAGTAGTAGTTGGCCATATTTTCTCTACAATACATGTGACTAACTACTACTAACTATACCATCAACTGAATTATTGAGAACCTTCACAAACATATTCATAGAAATGGCCAATACAGAACCTAAACTGGTCTTCCAGATTTTAAATCACGGATGCCATTACCATCTGGGTTTCTCAACGAGAGATAGCTAGGGGTTCCTTAAGCAATGAGCAATTTCTGCCTCTCAGATAGGTTCCCACTGACACCATGCATCTTTTTATCTATCTGTAAGGGGACAATTCTTCCCAATGTCCACCAACATAAGGAGCATTCTTCCCACTCACCACCAATGTAAGGAACATTCTTCCCACTGACCACCAATGTAAGGGACATTCTTCCAAGTTGCCATTGATCACCAATGTAAGGAGCATTCTTCCCACCTATCACCAATGTAAGGAGCATTCTTCCCACTGATCACCAATGTAAGAAGCATTCTTCCCACTGGCAACCAATTTAAGGAACATTCTTCCCACTGACCACCAACATAAGGGACATTCTTCCTACTGACTGTCAATGTAAGGAGCATTCTTCCCACTAACCACCAATATAAGGGACATTCTGCCCACTGACCAACATAAGGGACATTCTTCCCACTGATCAATGTAAGGAACATTCTTCCCCCTGATCACCAATGTAAGGGACATTCTTCTCACTGATCCCCAATGTAAGGAACATTCTTCTCACTGATCCCCAATGTAAGGAACATTCTTCTCACTGATCCCCAATGTAAGGAACATTCTTTCCACTGATCACCAATGTAAGGAACATTCTTCTCAGTGATCACCAATGTAAGGAACATTCTTTCCACTGATTACCAATGTAAGGAACATTCTTCTCAGTGATCACCAATGTAAGGGACATTCTTCTCACTGATCACCAATGTAAGGAACATTCTTCTCACTGATCACCAATGTAAGGAACATTCTTCTCACTGATCACCAATGTAAGGAACATTCTTCTCACTGATCACCAATGTAAGGGACATTCTTCCCACTGATCACCAATGTAAGGAACATTCGTCCCACTGATCACCAATGTAAGGAACATTCTTCCCACTGATCACCAATGTAAGGAACATTCTTCCCACTGATCACCAATGTAAGGAACATTCTTCTCACTGATCACCAATGTAAGGGACATTCTTCCCACTGATCACCAATGTAAGGAGCATTCTTCTCACTGATCACCAATGTAAGGGACATTCTTCTCACTGATCACCAATGTAAGGAGCATTCTTCCCACTGATCACCAATGTAAGGAACATTCTTCTCACTGATCACCAATGTAAGGAACATTCTTCCCACTGATCACCAATGTAAGGAGCATTCTTCTCACTGATCACCAATGTAAGGGACATTCTTCCCACTGATCACCAATGTAAGGAGCATTCTTCTCACTGATCACCAATGTAAGGGACATTCTTCTCACTGATCACCAATGTAAGGAGCATTCTTCCCACTGATCACCAATGTAAGGAACATTCTTCTCACTGATCACCAATGTAAGGAACATTCTTCCCACTGATCACCAATGTAAGGGACATTCTTCTCACTGATCACCAATGTAAGGAACATTCTTCCCACTGACCACCAACATAAGGGACACTCTATCCACTGACCACCAATTTAAGGAACATTCTTCCCACTGACCACCAGATTTAAGGGACATTCTATCCACTGACCACCAATGTGAGCAACATTCTTCCCACTGACCCCCAACGTAAGGGACATTCTTCCCACTGACCATCACACTAATGTACCATGTAGTGTAGTTATGGTATTTTAGCAGGGGTGCCCTGAGACCAGAAAGTTTTTTTTAAGGGTTCCTCTGTGCTATAAAGGTTGAAAAAGGCTGCTATAGATAAAGATGGGTTATTCCTCTCTCATAGCAGGTAATAGCACATTTTTGCCTCTACAGCCAATCACTGTCATTCTTAGGTTTGAAAAGCAAACCACCATTTCATAACTAGCAATAGCATCCATAAAGCTATGCCTTATATACTCTTTGAGTTGTATGAATGTAACAATGTTCTGTACCTCTTATAGGGCTCAGCAACATAATTGGCATCATCGTCTACATCTCCAGCAATGCAGGGGACCCCAGCGACAAGAAAGACGAGGACAAAAAGAACCACTACAACTACGGCTGGTCGTTTTATTTCGGGGCCTTGTCCTTCATCGTGGCCGAGACTATAGGAGTATTGGCTGTAAACATTTACATTGAAAGGAACAAAGAGATCAGGTTTAAGTTGCGGAGGGAATTTCTTAAGACCTCCTCTTCTCCATACGCCAGGATGCCAAGCTACAGGTACCGTAGAAGAAGGTCGAGGTCCAGCTCTCGCTCCACGGAAGCATCTCCTTCTCGGGAGGTGTCCCCCCTTGGAATTAAATATGCCACAACCATTCCGATGGGAGAGATTTCTATGTACACACTTTCTAGGGAACCTTTGAAAATCACCACAGCGGCCAGCTTTAACCCGGACCCAGACGGCAATTTCATGCAAGTCCACAACTGTTTCCAGAAAGAACTGAAGGAAGGCTTTAACATCAATGTGGTTAATCGAAGGACAACTCCGGTTTGATCATGGATTCTTGGTGCGGTGAGGATTTTATATACGAAGGAAAGCTAAAAGTGGACATTCATGGATAAATAACCACAATGGTGCCACTAAACTCTAAAACAGTATTACATGAAAGTGCCATCGAGTAAAGAAGAGTGGGTAGGTCACGCTCAGTTCTTCCCCTACCCAGAAGACAGTTTTAGTGGATATGTGTACTCCTAACCAAATGTTTGTAGACTGTTCATTCTTAATTTCTTCCTGACAAAGTGAAAATCTGTGCACTTTTTGGTTTCCTGTGTCGTGAAGAACACCGGAGATTCCATGTAAGAAGACGTATTGGTGACCAACACTTGGTTTTTTGCTGAACACTGAAACATTTGGTAAAGAAGTAAGGGTGGAATTGCCCTCAACTCCTTTTGCCAGAATAAGCCATGTTCAATTCATTTTGCCAACCCTGTTTTATTGTATTAAAAGCTCCAAAGCAAAACTACCACTATGGCCTCCACTTAACACTAGTGGTTGATAGAATGGAAATAACCATCAAGAGTGGTTGATAGAATGGAAATAACCCTCAAGAGTGGTTGAGAGAATGGAAATAACCATCAAGAGTGCATCGGAGTCGGTACGCTCTGCTTGCTTCACCCATTCTTGTTGGATGATCCTTGGTACATTTACAATGTGATGCACTGGGAAAAGGTTTGCTGTCAACATATTAGCAATCTAGAACCCCAAAATGTTCCCTCCATGATGGAGAGTGTTGATTTGTCTTGGTAGCCCCAAGGCAGACACTGTGGATTTTTTTGTTTAGCTTACTTGATTTCCTCCTCCTCTTCCACAGTCTTGGTAGGAAATGGCACAGACTGGATCGCTGCCTTTTGTATCTATGTGTTGGATTCTGATCTGACTGTTTGGAACTTTGACTGTTACGTGAACAATGTTAAAAAACAAAATATGGGCCAATCTCATGCATAATCTGCAAAATAAAAAATACTAAAACAATCTAAGGCCAAAAACACCAACAACAATGTATTAAAAATAATATTAGAAAAAATTAACAATTAAGTTTGGATTTATTGTATTTCTTTGTTTTACAAAAACAAAGGAAATCCAAGTAACCCAATTGTCATAGATCATATTTTAGGTGAGATTTGCCCCTATTTGGCTCATATTAACTGTGCGCAGGAAAGAAATAAAAACTGAGACAAAATAAACTAGTAAAAAATACAAACAAGGGCAGCTTTTTAATATAAAGAGAGTAAGGGCTCATTTACACTTGCTTCGACTTTAACACACATTAAAGCGCTTACCGCTTTAACATGCTTTTTTTTAATGTGTCTTTGATGCTTCTGTGATGCTTTTTTGAAGCTTTAATGAAGCTTCAGGCAAATGCCCTGTGTGTGTTAATTTTTTATTTGTTTTAAAGGGGCCCAGTAAAATCCCGGCTTGGTACTACCCCCACTCAGCAGATCCCCAGCTCATTAGTACCCTCGTTCAGCAGATCCCCTGCTCAGTAGTACCCTTAGCTCTGCTGATGCCTCACTCAATAGCACCCCCAGCTTTGCTGATCCCCCTGCTCAGTAGTAACCCCCATCTCTGCCGAACCCCACTCAGAAGAAACCCCCAGCTTTGCGGATCCCCCGCTCAGTATTTAGCCCCAGCTCTGCCGATCCCCCACTCAGAAGAAACCCTCAGCTTTACTGATCCCCCACACAGTGGTAACCTCCAGCTCTGCTGATCCCCCACACAGAGGTACCCCCCCAGATTTTCTGAACCCCCTCTCAGTAAAAGCCCACTCTTCTGATCTTCTGGTTTTCTGATCCACCTCTCTCTCTCTAGTCCCCGCTCACCTCCCACTATATCTCTCCCTTGCTGCACACCATGTGCTAGTTTCTCTTGCTCAGGTCCCCCAGCTCTGCTGATCCTCCGCCGCTCAGTCCTCACTCTCCAAGCCCCCTCACCTTCCACTATAGCGTTCCCATGTTGCACACCACATGTGCTGTCTGCTAGTTTCTCCAGTCCGGACCCCACTCACCTCCCTGCTGCTCCACACTGCACTCCAGATGTTATGTCTGCACCAGACACTCCCAGAATATATACACATGAACTGGAAGTGACTGCTGATGACGTCACCTGCTGTGGTCCCCCAGCTCTGCTGATCCTCTGCCACTCAGTCCTCTTTCTCTGGTCCCTGCTCACCTTTGCATTCCCATATTGCACACGACATGCGTCATCTGCTAGTTGCCCTGCTCCAGTCCGGACCCTGCTCACCTTCCTGCTGCTGACATCTGCACCAGACACTCCCAGAACTGCTAAAGACGTCTTTTTCTGGTTCCCTTCTGGTTTCCCAGTGCATCCTGGGACATCGCATACCTGCAATACCTCCAAAACAAAGCTAAGCTAACACTGAATAAAAGCTCCACAAAAGATTCAGGTGCTGTAAACGAGCGTTGTCAGACTTCTATGGAGGCTTTGGGGATGCTTCAAAGCACCAAGAAAGTGACACTTTTTAAGCAAAGCAAACACAACGTGTGACCAGGACTGTAAGCCAACCATTTTAGTTAGTGACAGGGGCTTTGCTTTGCATTCAGAGTGCGCAAAAAAAAAAAAAAAAAACGCGTTCAAGGTCACTTTTTAAAGCAAGTGTAAACAAGCTCTTATAACCTTAACTTAGAAGAAATGGGTAGCCTAAACAAATAAAAGCAAATCCTAAATCAAAATCTTTTGTATCTAACTCCTATTCACGCAATGTTTACCAATTTTGTACTAAGACTTTTTTCAAGACTGTTCTTTTTAAATAACCTTATTACTTCAAAACTGTACCCAGGGTTCTAAGTTTTTATTGTTAGTTGCCTATTGCAACAAGGTCTGCCCTCTACACTATAAAGCATTTGGGTCAAATGAGAATATGAGAACTATACTATATTATGGTTTCTAAGAAAGCTATGGATCTCCATTCATACCAGGTCTGTAGTGTGTCCTCTACAGGTAACTACCAAAACACAGGGTTTCCAATACGTCCTTCCATTATGGTGAGACCTCCACACAGAAGTGTCAAAAACACAAACAGTACCCGTCCCTTGGGTTTCTTGGTTCAAATGTTCAATTGTAGGGTATTAGAACATGTTTGTCAACATTGGGACATCACTGTGCATCCAGGATTTTATTTCTACAGCCATGTCTTTGGAAGTCACCAAACTTTCCTCCATGATGGCTATTACCCAAATTTGCTCAGGAACACCAACGTTCTTGTTCCAAGTCTTTTGTTTTGGTAGTTGCTTGTGTTCCACTGTGAATCTTCGACTGTTAGAATCAGCAAGCCCAACCCTGGTTGTATAAAGACTGTCAACTCCAAATGCCAAATTTTGTTTTTGGTGATGTGAAGAAGTAATGGGCCCCCCCCCCGCAGTGAACACCACCCAACCATTTCCCTCAACAGTCCATTAATCAGTGCAATACTTTTTAACAAGAAACTTAATAAGCTTGACCTATAGAAAACCAGCACCTGACCAGTGGTTTACGAGGCGGCTGGTTTTGTCTTTTTTAGGGCAGCATTCTAGTATTTGAGGAATTAAAGCATATCATAAATGGCTAAAATCCAAAATTTCATGACAAAAAAAAAAAATATACGCAAAAGCCTTTGTAAGATTTTACGCTATTATTCAGCCGCTGTATATATAGAAGTAATTTTCTGAGACGTAAAATTTCGAATGAATATTCTACTTGATAAAGGAGCCTAGATTTTTTTCTCGATCTCATTGCTTTTGTAGAAATTTTACAGTATTTGTATACAATGATACTCTCACATGATGCTTGATGAGATGATATGACCTGATGGTTTAATGTTCGCATTCACTCGGTTTGCACCAGATTATCTGGATACTTGGACTGATTATTGGACAGATATCTGGTAATACATGTGTATCACCAAAGCTCAAAAATCTGGCTGAACATCTGAATGACATGGGCCCCAAAAGAAGAATTGGATAACTGCTTACACAATTATTGTCCATCCTCCTTTCCATCTATACGATATCCAATGGGATGAAAAGGACATTGGATGTCCAAGGGGATGAAAAAGACATTGGATATCCAATGGGATGAAAAGGACATTGGATATCCAAGGGGTTGAAAAAGACATTGGATGTCCAATGGGTTGAAAAGGACATTGGATGTCCAATGGGTTATAAAGGACATTGGATATCCAATGGGATGAAAAGGACATTTGATTTCCAATGGGATGAAAAGGACATTTGATTTCCAAAGGGATGAAAAGGACATTGGATTTCCAAAGGGACGAAAAGAACATTGGATGTCCAAGGGGTTGAAAAAGACATTGGATGTCCAATGGGTTGAAAAGGACATTGGATATCCAATGGGTTGAAAAGGACATTGGATATCCAATGGGTTAAAAAGGACATTGGATATCCAATGGGTTGAAAAGGACATTGGATATCCAATGGAATGAGAAGGACATTGGATATCCAATGGGATGAGAAGGACATTGGATATCCAATGGGATGAGAAGGACATTGGATATCCAATGGGATGAGAAGGACATTGGATATCCAATGAGATGAAAAGGACATTGGATATCCAATGGGATGAATAGGAGATAAAATATCCAGGTTGGATCCCTGCTAGCATGGGGAACTGTTTGTCCTACATCTCTAACTAAGAACAAAGGATCGGAAAAGATTTAGAATTATGTGAAGGAGTGACCCACTAAAAGTAGTCCTCTACATTTTTTTCCTACATACCCTATCATGGGTCATCTCTGAGCTCAGGTACCATAAGAATTTATAAGTTCATTGTCTAGTAAAAAAGTTTAAGATCCCCTTTTTTTTATTCAAATAAATGTAAAGAAATATCCTCTATTACAGAAATAAAATAAAATAGACCTACCAGTTAATGAAATACACGTTGCTGCTTGTTTTCTGCAATTGTTTCTGTAATCTGGTGCCAGAGATGGCGGCTGTGCCAGTTCTTCCCGGCTGTCACCTCTAGACACTGCAGCTCTTCAAAAAAGATCTTTTGGTTGTTTTCCTTTCAGCCACAAAATAATACCATCTCTGCACTCACCTCTTTGCCTGTCTCACCCAACATGAAGAGAAAATTCTGAAAAAAACTGAACCGTTCTACTTTCTCTTTTCCCTCCAAAATTTGGTTAAAAATAAAGAAATAGAGATTATTCCATTTGTAAATTGTTTTTGCAGCTCAGCCATCCTCAACTAGGGTTCTGTGGAACTCAGAGGTTCCTCCAGAGATTGCTAGGGGTGTCTTGAGCAAGCCACCACTTTAACAAGTATTCTTGACACTGACCTCCAATGTAAGGAACATTCTTCTCACTGATCACCAATGTAAGGGACATTCTTCTCACTGATCACCAATGTAAGGAACATTCTTCTCACTGATCACCAATGTAAGGAACATTCTTCTCACTGATCACCAATGTAAGGAACATTCTTCCCACTGATCACCAATGTAAGGAACATTCTTCCCACTGACCACCAAGGTAAGGGTCATTCTTCCCATGGACCACCACTTTGTTTCAGCAGGGGTTTCTGAGATCTGAAAATTATTTCAGGGGTTCCTCTGGGGTAAACTTTGGCTAATTGAATACTGTGAAAATGTCTTCATTTCACCCAATCATATACAAGCATTTACCTGCCTTTTAGGGAAATAACTAAATCAGAATTCTGGGTCACCTCATGCTCTCCATCGGACAGACATTATTTGAAGTTTCTATGTGGAAGTAAGGTATGAGGTTGTCAGAGCGGTGAGATGGTGAGGTATGAGGGGGGGGGGCAGAGATGTGAGCTGGTGAGGTATGAGGGGGAGGGGGCAGAGACGTGAGCTGGGAGGGCCGGTAGTTGCTGTCAGATCTACATCCTTGTTGTACCTTTGTTTCTATACTCATACAGAAGACTGTTGGAGAACGTTGTAGACACCATTCATGGAAATATGGCAATATGTTTACACTCTATTGTACCTGCGATCTCCCAAGGAACTGTGATTTTTCTTTTTTTTTTAAACAAAAATTGTCCAACCTCTGTGTTTGAATGGATGTTGATGTTTTCTGTCAGCCAATCAAATTTGGTCTCTTCTAATTCAGAAAATAAAAAGTGTTCTGCTATCTGGATTTTGTTACTTTTAAAACATCAAGCCTTCTGTATATCATATCTACGCTATCTACAAGGCTTATCAAAAGTGTATTCAGCTACATACACAGATTAAATACTAACTGGATTACTGTTTTACCTGCTGAAAAATATGTATTCTGTTCAGCTAGTCTTATAATTTACACACCAGCCAAGAAGGGGGGGGGGGGGTCATTCCTGGGTCTTCCCTCTGGATCCTGAGAGGGTAGGGGTGTACATGTACTGTGCTGGAGCATTTTCCTGAAAAGTGTTGATTACATATCACTAAAAGAAAGCTCTATCTGTCTCATAAAAAAATGATAAAAATGTAATATGGGTACAGTGTTGTATAACCGCACAATTGTCATTCAAAGTGTGACAGCGCTGAAAGCTAAAAATTGGCCTGTGCAGGAAGGGGCTGAAAGTTCCCGGTATTAAAGGTGACAGGGTCATGGCCGGCCAAAGCTCATTGATGGAGGTGGGGAGGGAAGGCTCATTTATGGAGGTGAGGAGGGAAGGCTCATTGATGGAGGTGAGGAGGGAAGGCTCATTGATGGAGGTGGGGAGGGAAGGATTATTGATGGAGGTGGGGAGAGTAGGCTCATTGATGGAGGTGGGGAGTGAAGGCTCATTGATGGAGGTGGAGAGGGAAGGCTCATTGATGGAGGTGGAGAGGGAAGGCTCATTGACGGAGGTGGGGAGAGGGAAGGCTCATTGACAGAGGTGGGGAGAGGGAAGGCTCATTGACGGAGGTGTGGAGGGAAGGCTCATTGATGGAGGTGGGGAGGGAAGGCTCATTGATGGAGGTGGGGAGGGAAGGCTCATTGATGGAGGTGGGGAGGGAAGGCTCATTGATGGAGGTGGGGGAGGGAAGGCTCATTGATGGAGGTGGGGAGGGAAGGCTCATTGATGGAGGTGGGGGAGGGAAGGCTCATTGATGGAGGTGTGGAGGGAAGGCTCATTGATGGAGGTGGGGAGGGAAGGCTCATTGATGGAGGTGGGGAGGGAAGGCTCATTGATGGAGGTGGGGAGGGAAGGCTCATTGATGGAGGTGGGGGAGGGAAGGCTCATTGATGGAGGTGGGGGAGGGAAAGCTCATTAATGGAGGCGGGGGAGGGAAGGCTCATTGACGGAGGTGGGGAGAGGGAAGGCTCATTGACAGAGGTGGGGAGAGGGAAGGCTCATTGACGGAGGTGGGGAGGGAAGGCTCATTGATGGAGGTGGGGAGGGAAGGCTCATTGACAGAGGTGGGGGGTGAAGGCTCATTGACGGAGGTGGGGGGTGAAGGCTCATTGATGGAGATGGGGAGGGAGGGCTCATTGATGGAGGTGGGGGGTGGGAAGGCTTATTGATTGAGGTGGGGTGGGAAGGCTCATTAATGAAGGTGGGGAGGGAAGGCTCATTGATGGAGGTGGGGGAGGGAAGGCTCATTAATGGAGGCGGGGGAGGGAAGGCTCATTGACGGAGGTGGGGGAGGGAAGTCTCATTGATGAAGGTGGGGAGGGAAGGCTCATTGATGAAGGTGGGGAGGGAAGGCTCATTGATGGAGGTGGGGAGGGAAGGCTTATTGATGGAGGTGGGGAGGGAAGGCTCATTGACAGAGGTGGGGAGAGGGAAGGCTCATTGACAGAGGTGGGGAGAGGGAAGGCTCATTGACGGAGGTGGGGAGGGAAGGCTCATTGACAGAGGTGGGGGGTGAAGGCTCATTGACAGAGGTGGGGGGTGAAGGCTCATTGACGGAGGTGGGGGGTGAAGGCTCATTGATGGAGATGGGGAGGGAGGGCTCATTGATGGAGGTGGGGGGTGGGAAGGCTTATTGATTGAGGTGGGGTGGGAAGGCTCATTAATGAAGGTGGGGAGGGAAGGCTCATTGATGGAGGTGGGGAGGGAAGGCTCATTGATGGAGGTGGGGAGAGAAAGCTCATTGATGGAGGTGGGGAGGGAAGGCTCATTGATGGAGGTGGGGAGGGAAGGCTCATTGATGGAGGTGGGGAGGGCAGGTTCATTGATGGAGGTGGGGGGGCTGATTGATGGAGGTGGGAGAGGGAAGGCTCATTGATGGAGGTGGGGTGGGAAGGCTCATTGATGGAGGTGGGGGGTGGGAAGGCTCATTGATGGAGGTGGGGTGGGAAGGCTCATTGATGGAGGTGGGGAGGTAAAGTTCATTAATGGAGGTGGGGAGAGGGAGGGCTCATTGATGGAGGCGGGGAGAGTGAAGACTCATTGATGAAGGTAGAGAGGGACTACTGGAGCTCACATTGCTGATAAAGTGAATGCTGGATCTGATAGAAAGGTGTCAGAACACACAGCGCATCACAGTTTGTTGTGTATGGGACTGTGTAGCCGCAGACCAGTCAGGGTGTCCATGCTGACCCGTGTCCACAGCCAAAAGCACCTACAATGGGCATTTGAGCACCAGAACTGGACCACAGGGCAATGAAAGAAGGTGGCCTGGTCTGATGAGTTCAAGAATGGTTTGAGGAACACAACAGCGAAGTTGAGGTGTTGACTTGGCCTCCAAATTCTTCAGATCTCAATTCAATCAAGCATCTGTGGGATGTGCTGGGAAAACAAGTCCGATCCTTGGAGGCCCCACCTCACAACTTACAGGACTTAAACGATCTGCTACTGAGGGCTTGGTGTGAGATACCACAGCGTACCTTCAGAGGTCTAGTGGGGTCCATCCCTGGATGGGTTGTGGTGGGTGGTGATAATATTATGATCTGATCGGTGTGTGTTTTTTGTGTTTACTTAGTAGAAAGCTTTTGATGGATATTTTATGATGTTTCATAAATATTCTACAACGATAGAAGAAGAACATTGAGATGAAAGAGGAATAAGTGGAGCGGAGGAGGAATTCAGCCATTGTCCCAATCCTGAGCAGACGGATGTACAGCTTCTTATTGGTGTATTAACCTCAGCGACCGCGCCGTGCATCGTAATGTGGGGGGTAACATTCTGAATTATCCGCCATGCAGCGGAGGCGCACTCTCGTTGGGGGGTGGGGGGGGACACCCGGCCACGGCAAACTATGTTTATAGAAGCCAAATGAGTCCATTTTCTGCCTAAAAATGGGAGCCGTCGGAGGAATCATTATTTCAGCTGCGAGGCAATTCGCTGCGTGTGCGTAACCTCAGAAGAGGTCGCTGCGCTTGCGATGATGCCAGATGCCTTCGCCATCGCTGTGTAAAACAAGAAGCTCACCAATTCCCGAACTGCTGGTTCAGATATATTACTCCATGCCGACGAGGCGCCCCCGGAATAATGATCCCATTACATCAGTCACAGATCCGCTCTTCACAGAGCAATTCACAGGCGACCACGGGAAGGCGATCCGTACCGCGACAGACACTACTCAGTGCATGGAGGGGGGGAGCCGAGGAAAGCAGCCCCCCACCTTCCCTGTGGCTCCAAAGACAGCCAAGGCCTTAATGGCCCAGTGCACAAGGTAGCAGAGTCAGAGGGGGGCACCCCCGAACCCCAAAATTCACAAATTACATTACATACAACAATACATTTTGTCTCCCTCTTCTGCACAATTGTAACCCAACCAGGAAAGGCAACTGTAGGGGGATAGGGGGGCATCCTGCGCAGGAGATGTTCAGAGGAGTCAGATGACTCTCTACTGCTCAGTAGAATTCTCCCATTTCTCTTGTTTCTCCTTATTATAGCCAGAACCCCAGTACAGTCCCTTGTTATAGACAAAACCCCAGAACAGTCCCTTGTTATAGCCAGAACCCCAGTACAGTCCCTTGTTATAGACAAAACCCCAGAACAGTCCCTTGTTATAGCCAAAACCCCAGAACAGTCCCTTGTTATAGCCAAAACCCCAGAACAGTCCCTTGTTATAGCCAGAACCCCAGAACAGTCCTTTGTTATAGACAGAACTCCAGAACAGTCCCTTGTTATAGAAAGAACCCCAGAACAGTCCCTTGTTATAGACAAAACCCCAGAACAGTCCCTTGTTATAGCCAGAACCCCAGAACAGTCCCTTGTTATAGACAGAACCCCAGAACAGTCCCTTGTTATAGAAAGAACCCCAGAACAGTCCCTTGTTATAGACAAAACCCCAGAACAGTCCCTTGTTATAGCCAGAACCCCAGAACAGTCCCTTGTTATAGCCAGAACCCCAGAACAGTCCCTTGTTATAGACAGAACCCCAGAACAGTCCCTTGTTATAGACAGAACCCCAGAACAGTCCCTTGTTATAGACAGAACCCCAGAACAGTCCCTTGTTATAGACAGAACCCCAGAACAGTCCCTTGTTATAGACAGAACCCCAGAACAGTCCCTTGTTATAGCCAGAACCCCAGAACAGTCCCTTGTTATAGCCAGAACCCCAGAACAGTCCCTTGTTATAGACAGAACCCCAGAACAGTCCCTTGTTATAGAAAGAACCCCAGAACAGTCCCTTGTTATAGACAAAACCCCAGAACAGTCCCTTGTTATAGCCAGAACCCCAGAACAGTCCCTTGTTATAGACAGAACCCCAGAACAGTCCCTTGTTATAGCCAGAACCCCAGAACAGTCCCTTGTTATAGACAGAACCCCAGAACAGTCCCTTGTTATAGACAGAACCCCAGAACAGTCCCTTGTTATAGCCAGAACCCCAGAACAGTCCCTTGTTATAGACAAAACCCCAGAGCAGTCCCTTGTTATAGCCAGAACCCCAGAACAGTCCCTTGTTATAGCCAGAACCCCAGAACAGTCCCTTATTATAGCCAGAACCCCAGAACAGTCCCTTGTTATAGCCAGAACCCCAGAACAGTCCCTTGTTATAGACAAAACCCCAGAACAGTCCCTTGTTATAGACAGAACCCCAGAACAGTCCCTTGTTATAGACAAAACCCCAGAACAGTCCCTTGTTATAGACAAAACCCCAGAACAGTCCCTTGTTATAGCCAGAACAGTCCCTTGTTATAGACAGAACAGTCCCTTGTTATAGGCAGAACAGTCCCTTGTTATAGACAGAACAGTCCCTTGTTATAGACAGAACCCAAAGCAGCCCCTTGTTATAGCCAGAACCCCAGAACAGTCCCTTGTTATAGACAAAACCCCAGAACAGTCCCTTGTTATAGCCAGAACCCCAGAACAGTCTCTTGTTATAGACAGAACCCAAAGCAGCCCCTTGTTATAGCCAGAACCCCAGAACAGTCCCTTGTTATAGACAAAACCCCAGAACAGTCCCTTGTTATAGCCAGAACCCCAGAACAGTGCCTTGTTATAGCCAGAACCCAAAGCAGTCCCTTATTATAGTCAGAACAGCCCACAGGGTAGACAACCAGTCCCAGAACAATTCCATTATAGCCAGAATACTAGAACAGGCCACAGGGTACAGATGCAAGCCGAGAGCAGTTCCTTGTTATAGCCAGAACCCCAGAACTGTCCCTTGTTATAACTAGAACAGCCCCCTAGGGTACAAATGCAGTCCCAGAGCAGCCCCCTGTTATAGCCTGAAGACTCAACAGCCCCAAGGGTGCAAACGCATTTCCAAAACAGCTCCTGGTTATAGCTAAAACAACCTCAGGGTACAGATGCAGTCCCTGAACAGCTCACTGTTATAACTAGAACAGACCCAGACTTCCACATTTTGTCATGTTACAACCAAAAAACGTAAATGTATTTTATTGGGATTTTATGTGATAGACCAACACAAAGTGTCACATAATTGTGATGTGGAAGGAAAATGATACAAATAAATATGTGAAAAGTGTGTGTGTGTGTGGGGGGGGGGGCAATTGTATTCAGCTCCCTTTACTCTGATACCCCCACACTTTTCACATATTTATTTGTATCATTTATCATTTTCCTTCCACTTCACAATTATGTGACACTTTGTGTTGGTCTATCACATAAAATCCCTATAGAATACATTTACGTTTTTGGTTGTAACATGACAAAATGTGGGAAATTTCAAGGGGTGTGAATACTTTTTCAGTTGGAGAACAGCCCCCCCATTATAGCCGGAAGAGCCATCGGGGTACAGGTGCAGTGCTGTCACAACCTCATGATAAAGCCCCCTAAGCAGCCCACAGGTGTACCCTAACAGTAGCCCAAAGGTAGAAGCAGAAAGCATTGTGCTTACATTTCCCATCCTCTCATCCATGTGATGTGAGCCATCACTCCATATTATCACGCTGAAGACTCAATAGAGCAGAACATGGCCTAGTTTACACATCTCGCCCCACAGCCCACAGCGAGACTTACCTGGAGGTGAAGCCGCGGGATACCGGCCTCAGACACGAGCAACTGTTATCACAGTGCAGCTTGTAGCAGAGGATGGTGAACACGTATACCCCAAATTATACCCCAAATTATACCCCAGATTAGTGCCACATGATTATTCCCTTCTACTTCCAAATCACACAAACCCTCCTGACTTCACCGCCATCAGTACGAATGATAGCAAAAGACAAAGGAATTTTCATTTGTTATGAGATTCATATTATGGTAGAAATTTCCACACACATTAGTGTTAGTGAGCTGGAAGAAAATCAACAAATAAGTATTGAACCCGTCACCATTTCTCTAGATAAATCTATTGGTAAAGGTGATATTGACATGAAATGTTCCCCACATGTCGGTAACAATCCATCCAATCCATACATACAAAGACACCGAAACAAATCCCTTCAGAAATGAAGTTCTGTGTAAAAAAATGGAAGGACAAGGGGAAAAAGTATTAAACACTTGAAGAAAAGGAGGAGCAAAAAGACACCAGCTGAAATCTATCAGTAATTGGAAAGCAATCCTGCCCCTTGTCAGGGCAAATTAATATCAGCTGGATTCAGTTTCACCTGAAGGCCTATAAAAAGGTGTCTCATTACCGAGATGTCACACAAGAAACATCTCATGATTGGTAAAAGCAAAGAGCTCTCTCAAGACCTTTGCAACCTTATTGTTGCAAAACATACTGACGGCATTGGTTACAGAAGGCTTTCTAAACTTCTGATTGTTCCAGTGAGCACTGTTGGGGCCATAATCCAGACGTAGAAAGAACATAATTTCTCCATAAACCGTCAACGACTAGGTGCTCCTCACAAGATTTCTGACAGAGGAGTGAAAAGAAGTATCTGAAGAGTTCTCCAAGAGCCAAGAACCACTTGTGGAGAGCTTCTGAAAGACCTGGAATTATCAGGTACACAATAAGTAATGCCCTCACCCGCCATGGCCTGTATGACCGCTCACCACGCAACACTCCATTACTGAAGAAAAAGCTTGGTGAAGCTCGGTTAAAGTTTGCTGCACAATAATCAGACAAGGCTGTGAAATGCGGGGAGAATATAGTCTGCTCAGAGGAGACCAAAATGAAACTCTTTGGATGCCATAATACATTCCATGTTTGGAGGTCACATCACCCCAAAAACACCCCCATACCAACAGTGAGGTTTGGAGGTGGGAACATCATGGTGTGGGTGTGGCTATTTTTCAGCATATGGTACGGGCAAACTTCATATCATTGAAAGAAGGATGAAAGGTGATAAAAATCTGCTGCCATCTACCAGGATGAGGAAGATGAAACGAAGGAGGACATCTCAGGAGGACATCTCAGGAGGACAATGATCTCAAACACAAAGCCAAGGAAACGCTCTATTGGTTCCCGCAAACAGTTGATAAGGGGATTTGGTTATCACTCAGGAGATGGGGGCAGAATTGAATGTTGGGGGGTGCTGGTGATTGGTTGGGTGTTGTGTCTCCAGTCCTTGCGGTGATTGGCCAGCTCGGTAAGGCAAACCTTGTCCAGGGGGAGTGCCTGTCAGTCCCTGGCATAGTCACACTGACCCCTCTCTCACCATGTCCGACAAGCTGCAAACCATGGCACCCTAAATCTAAGCAATGTTTATAATCTAGCACCCAAAATCTAAGCAATGTTTATAATCTAGCACCCTAAATCTAAGCAATGTTTATAATCTAGCACCCCAAATCTAAGCAATGATTATAATCTAGTACCCTAAATCTAGGTGACGTTTATAATCTAGCACCCTAAATCTAAGCAATGTTTATAATCTAGCACCCTAAAGCTAGGTGATGTTTATAATCTAGCACCCTAAATCTAAGCAATGTTTATAATCTAGCACCCGAAATCTAAGCAATGTTTATAATCTAGCACCCTAAATCTAAGCAATGTTTATAATCTAGCACCCGAAATCTAAGCAATGTTTATAATCTAGCACCCGAAATCTAAGCAATGTTTATAATCTAGCACCCTAAATCTAAGCAATGTTTATAATCTAGCACCCTAACTCTAGGTGATGTTTATAATCTAGCACCCTAAATCTAGGGATGTGTATAATCTAGAACCCTAAATCTAAGCGCGGTATATAATCTAGCACCCTGACTCTAGGCACAGGGGTTAGGCAGAGAAAAGCCCCCAGAAATTGTATTGAGAATGTTGGGGATGATGACGTGTGAATGAAATGATTAGGCAGAGAAGAGGAATGGCGGAGCCCATTGTGGCCCCCCCCGGTGGAGTAAGTGGAGGTGACAGCTCTGCCTGGCAGTGACAACATGTAATCGTCGCAGTTGTTTTCTCCATCTGATCGGGTGAGTCAGATTTAGACCAGGCGAGCGAGGACTGTGACTCAGACGCTGCGCCTCCTCAGAAACGGACGATCGGATTACGCCAAGGAGGTTCTAGTAACATCCATGGAATGGTTTCTTTTTTTTTTTTTATATAGAGCTTCTCCAGATTCTTTGTGAAAAAAATAGTCCCGTAAATTACAATCATTTTTAATTTAATAGTCATTTATTTTTGTTTGTCATTTCCTTACATTTATAGTTACGTAGAAAAAAAAGACAAGACAAATTGAGCCCTATACTATCAGTTGGTCCAGAACGGTGGTCTCCAAACTGCGGCCCTTTGCTTGCCTGTATGCAGCCCTTGACACCAATGATGGGGCACTATTCCTCCCACTGACACCAATAATGGGGCACTATTCCTCCCACTGAAACCAATGACGGGGCTCAGTCCTTCCACTAATACCAATGATGGGGTACTATTCCTCCCACTGAAACCAATGATGGGGCACTATTCCTCCCACTGATACCAATGATGGGGCACTATTCCTCCCACTGACACCAATGATGGGGCACTATTCCTCCCACTGATACCAATGATGGGGCACTATTCCTCCCATTGAAACCAATGATGGGACACTATTCCTCCCCACTGACACCAATGATGGGGCACTATTCCTCCGCACTAACACCAATGATGGGGCACTATTCCTCCCACTGACACCAATAATGGGGCACTATTCCTCCCACTGAAACCAATGACGGGGCTCAGTCCTTCCACTAATACCAATGATGGGGTACTATTCCTCCCACTGAAACCAATGATGGGGCACTATTCCTCCCACTGATACCAATGATGGGGCACTATTCCTCCCACTGACACCAATGATGGGGCACTATTCCTCCCACTGATACCAATGATGGGGCACTATTCCTCCCATTGAAACCAATGATGGGACACTATTCCTCCCCACTGACACCAATGATGGGGCACTATTCCTCCGCACTGACACCAATGATGGGGCACTATTCCTCCCACTGATACTAATGATGGGGCACTATTCCTCCCACTGACACCAATGATGGGACACTATTCCTCCCCACTGACACCAATGATGGGGCACTATTCCTCCG